>NW_015666573.1:312789-316185 GCF_001515625.1 Sinocyclocheilus rhinocerous
CTCACATTTATAATCAAGGAAGCTCTCTACACTGCGCAATGAATCTCTTATTTACACCCTGTCTACACTTTGCTTATGAAAGGATTCGTGAGATATGTCTGTGATACATTAATCAACGCTGCAAAAACACTTAGAAACCTTTGAGGCTCTCCTGAGCGCAATCACAAGTATGATGATGATCGGGTCAGTCGCACTGGTGCTCCTAAAAAAAATTCATAGTCGCACGCAGTAGTTTTCAGTCGCAAATGGTCGCACTGTAGAGCCCTGCAATGGCCAATCAGAGGTGTTCAAGAAATCAACAGATATGTCTGTGTGTGATTGGCTATGATGCTCAACGGTGCAAAACACGTTGTAGCCTAAATACAAACTTTTGATGCTTTCAGGAGCACAAATACAAATAAGCACTGCCGTTTACCAAATCTGTTTCGCCAGTATTATTAGTTTCAACTGAGGGTGCTTTTCACATACTTTTTTTTTGCTTATTAGCATGCCTATTGTTAACATATTGGCTGTTTATTAGTACTTATATAGCACATTCTGCATGACCATATTCTACATCCTTAATCCTACCCAATACCTAAACTTAACAACTACATTACTATTAATAAGATGCAAATTAGGAGTTTACTGAGCAAAAGTCATGGTTTGTTAGCGAGAATTTAATTCACACTTAATTTAATTTAATAACACACTTAAAATAAAGTGTGACCCGTGAGTCTCGCGCTAAATGCAGCCCTTATCTTAATAGGGAAATATGATATGCTTCCTCCTAGCAGTTTCCCCAAACACAAGAAAAAAATTACCAAACTGTGAGATTAAATGCTTAGTTAATACATAATTTTGTTGGAAAAATCCTTAATAGTTTTCTTTAAATGTTGTTTGCCTTTCCATATGTCCCTCAGATTCTTATTAAATTTGGCACCCCACTTCAGATTTTTCAAGGAGACCAATGCCATCCCAGACCAAAGTCCTTGACCAAAGTCGTCAAAACTTTAGGGTCAAGTAAAAACTACATAGTTTTATACACTGGCAATTCAAAGTTTAAAATATATTTTTAGACCCGGATAACTTGCTTTGACAAAATAAATTTCACTGGTCATGTATAAAATTGACAAAGAACAAAAAGCATTAAACAAAATAACTTATTTTTGTGTTCATCAGATTAAAGAAAATAATATAGGTTTGGATGGAAATTTTTTTTGGGTGAATTATCCCTTTAGAAATACAGCTTTTCCATCATCAGTCATGGCTATAAACAAATTCACTTTTACATATTATAATTCCGTTGCAACCCATCAAAATACACAGAACAGAAACAAAGGCTTGTTTTCAGCCATGCAACCTCAAAAGGTTTATTAAAAGGTTTCCCTCTCAAATCCTGAGAGATCACTTCCCTCACACTAGCATGCAATAAACTAATTAACTTTATAAACTCGTCTTGTTTTTACATGCAGAGAGCAATCACAATCCAGGGTGTATTCCAGAAAGGAGGTTTAAGATACTCTAAAACTTGAACTCTGAGTAGACTTGCCCTGAGATGGGAAATTCTGAGTTTTCAGTTAAAGAACGGCTGAATTGAGTTAGTTAATTCAACTCTGGGTGAAGTCAACCATTTTTAACAATATTCAAGAGTTTAAAAAAGTTATGGAATCTAAACCGTGTGGGTCTGCATTACCACTTGGTTGTTTATTGCAGCGTTTATACAGTTGTTAATACTGTTCACAAATGGGTGAAAAATTAGTGATGTAACACTTGGTATGATAACACTCATTCTTACAATGTGAACTGTTCAAACTTCAAACAAGACAGATGACCCTAAACACCCTTAAGAATATTGTTTTGATGACAATAATGGGAGATTATAAACATTAAGCTATGTATGCAATCAATTAAAAAATTTATATCACGTCTCAAGTAATAATACAAGACAAGAAACCCAAAGCCAACAGAAACAAGGCAAGGACCACTTTGTGAGATTTTTACAGATTTATTTGCGAAAACAAAGAAAGCTTAGAATCTGAGCTTCTGGAAGAACCATTTGTTCTTGCCCGTCTTGTACCTATAAAAGAAAACATTCACTATCATCAATGTATCACCACATGTAGGACAATACATGCTTATCATATTGAATGTATCAAAGAAAACAATGTCCAGTGCCCAACAAGATCAAACTGTTCCTACAGTCATCTCTGAACAGAAGCTAAAGTCAGCAAGACTGAGTAAACTTGCCACAACACACTTTTTTTCTGCATCAAATTTAGGACTTCACTAAATTTAGGACTACACTAAAATAAAGTTTTAATCTAGCTCTTAACATAACATGTAAGCATTAATCAATAACATACAATTTAATTGTAAAATTAAGTAGTTGAGATCTGGTGACAAAAACATACCTCTCCTCAAACTTAACCTTGGCCTCTCTCCTGGCTTTGCGCTTCAGAGCAGGATCTCTGAACACATCCTTGTTGACAACAGTTTTGTCCAGAGGAATGTCAACAGAGTATCTGAGGAATGATGATGCACTGATTAGACAAATGTACATAATTCAATCCTGCCGATTTTAAAGTGGTCAAATTAAACCCTAAATTTATAAAACAATAAAAACCAATATAGGTACACCCGAGACCAAGCAGCAACCTCCTGCTCTCTCTGGTGATGCCAACAAGGAAGTGACTTAAACTGTAATTCATCAACTGGCCGCTAGAGGCTGGCTGCAAAAGGGAGTCAATCCCATAGACTCCCCATGTTAAAATGCCCAACTTTACAGCAGAAAAAAACATGTTTACAGCCTGGTTCAAAAAATGATTTTGGTTTATATAGCTAATTTTGCCCTTCATGACAACTGTGAGGGGGGTGAATTTTTTTTATAAGTCATCCGTTTACATTATATTAAGCCTTAAAGTTCTGCATAATTAAGGGCGTGGCCACTTGAGTGACAGGTGGATTGCCGCTGCCGTCACCACCGTCGAGCTAGGTGGGCGTGGTTTCAGCAGCCAGCTCCCACCTTTTTGCCCATTTTCGATTTAAGTGACGCACTGCCAAGATGGCGACGGCCGGCTCTGCCTACTTTGAGCTTCAAAAACCTCTTCAGGAACCTACGGGTGACGTCACGGACACTACGTCCATGTTTTTATACAGTCTATGCCCGAGACACATCTATTAATTAGTATTTGCAACTGCTTAAGTTTCATCAAGAAAGCACCACATCAACAAATCTGTATGTGACTCTGGGTATCATAAAGGATGTGGAATTATATAGTACACCAACTATGGCGCTTTTCCACTGCATGGTACGGCACAGTTCACTTTTTGGGGGTTTTCCACTGGGTACAGTACCTGGTACTTTTTTTAGTACCACCTCGGTTGGGGTTCCAAGTGAACCGTACCGTTACCAAA
>NW_015666573.1:318499-331585 GCF_001515625.1 Sinocyclocheilus rhinocerous
TGTTTACAGTCTGGTACAAAAAGTGGTTTTGGTCTATATAGCTAATTTTGCCCTTCATGACAACTGTGAGGGGGGTGAATTTTTTTTATAACTCATCCGTTTAAATTATATTAAGCCTTAAAGTTCTGCATAATTAAGGGCGTGGCCACTTGAGTGACAGGTGGATTGCCGCTGCTGTCACCACCGTCGAGCTAGGTGGGCGTGGTTTCAGCAGCCAGCTCCCACCTTTTTGCCCATTTTCGATTTAAGTGACGCACTGCCAAGATGGCGACGGCCGGCTCTGCCTACTTTGAGCTTCAAAAACCTCTTCAGGAACCTACGGGTGACGTCACGGACACTACGTCCATGTTTTTATACAGTCTATGCCCGAGACACATCTATTAATTAGTATTTGCAACTGCTTAAGTTTCATCAAGAAAGCACCACATCAACAAATCTGTATGTGACTCTGGGTATCATAAAGGATGTGGAATTATATAGTACACCAACTATGGCGCTTTTCCACTGCATGGTACGGCACAGTTCACTTTTTGGGGGTTTTCCACTGGGTACAGTACCTGGTACTTTTTTTAGTACCACCTCGGTTGGTGTTCCAAGTGAACCGTACCGTTACCAAAACGTGACGTGTAAATTCTGCTGACACAGTCAGCGAAGGATCGAACGCAACCGTTTTGAACGAGCGCACCTTTTTTTTAACAACCAAAAAGTTTTGTTGTCTGTTGTGGAAGAACAGACGTTCCTCCCGTTGATAGCAGAGGAGCGGATCCATCGAGAGCTTGATAGGGCGACGCGGAATGAAAAAGTTTTTTTTAGGAGTCGTGGTAGTAGAGGCGGCGCAACTATAACGACATGTGAATAATCCCGCCCACTCTAAAGCGGTACTGAACTGCAGTGGAAACGCAAACCGTGCCGAGCCGAACCGTGCCGTACCGTACTGAGCCGTGCCGAGTCGTACCACGCAGTGGAAAAGCGCCATTAGACAAGTATAACCATAATTCAATCTGAATCAGTCATCAAAAGTTGTGTCTATATCCACTACTGTTCAAAAGTTAAAGGAACACTCCACTATTTTTGAAAATATGCTCATTTTCTAACTCCCCTAGAGTTAAACAGTTGAGTTTTACCATTTTCGAATCCATTCAGCCGATCTCCGGGTCTGGCGGTAGCACTTTTAGTTGTAGCTTAGCATAGATCATTGAATCTGATTAGACCGTTAGCATCTCGCTCAAAAATGACCAAAGAGTTTCGATAAATGAGCATATTTTCAAAAATAGTGGAGTGTTCCTTTAAGGTCAGCAGGGCTTTCTTTGGAAAAGTGATTTTATTCTCCATGTTCTCAATTGATCAAATCACAAGTAAAGACCTTCATCATATTACAAAAGATTTCGGTTTCAAATAAATGCTGCTTATTTTCCATTCATTGAAGAATGAAAAAAAAAAGTCAGCACAACTATTCCCAAAATTAACAAGAAATGTTTCTTGAGCAGCAAATGATTTCTGAAGGATCATGTGACACTGAAGACATGGCTGCTGAAAATTCAAATTTACCATCATAGGAATGAACTGTATTTTAAAATGTTACAATAGTAAACAGTTCTTTTAAATTTTAGCAGTATTTCACAATATTGCCATTTTTACTGTATTTTTGATAAAAATAAATGCAGCCTTGGTGAGAATAAGAGGACTTGTGTCAATAGACAGCAAGTGTTACTCTGAAAACATTAGTCAATTCCAATAGAGAACCTGAATGAATTTGTGCACAGACGTCACTCTGCCTGTTCAGGGTCTGCATACCTGGTTGGCATCAGATGGTTGTAGTTGAACACCTTCACAAAGGCCTTGATCTTGGACCTCTTGGCAATCTTCTTCTTGCCCATGGTTGTTGTGACTTTACGAGGATAACGATCAATGCCTGCGACCAGAGCATGGCTGTAAGGACGGTCTGAGGTGCCATCATCAATGTTCTGACAGGAGAAACAGAGCACAACACTGTCAATATACAAACTCTCAACGTGTTATACTCAAACACCTTTTCCTTGATACTGTGAAACATTAAAAGTACCTTGACAATCACAGCCTTGCGTCCGGCATACCGTCCAGCCAGGACCATCACCACCTTACCAGGTTTCATAAACTTGCCCATCGCTGAAAAACATGTGTGTACATTACATTAGCTCCAAAAGCAAAACCAGAATGCAAGACAACAAGTAGCACAATACAAGCACTTAATGTAGCCAAACCTCTTACAACGAGAAAAATAATAATAACGCAACAAAATAACTTGTCATAGTTAAAAAGATGCAATAAATGCAAGTTGTTTCTTCTGGGCAGCACGTTTATAAAACAAGATCGTTCTAGGTATAGCACTATGCTAACTGGTAATTATACAGCTGTATTAACAAGTCGGAATATCCTAGCCCTTCCTCAACGGAACTTTATTTTATCTTTATTCACATATTAATGTTTCTTGCACACGTGCAATAAACGCAGCTCCTCAGCCATCACTGACGGACAGTTAAGCTTTCATGTCACTAGCAGACAGAGACGGAACGAATTCTAAACCCATTATCTTTCAAAGCAGGCGACATATTCAGACAATACACACTTTAGATAGTCGTCAGGGGTATTCGCTCTGTAAGCAACATGAAAGGAAGCCCGCGGGCCTTATTTGTTTATCGATGTTCATGGATTATTTTCTAATGTATGAAACTTACTGATGGTGCTCAATGGCCGACGATAACGGGAAAGGAAGTAGAAAGAGCGAGCGTGACCCTTGACACCGACGGCCAGTGACGTATTTCCGTCGATTTGTTCAGTAGACTTTGGTAAAGTAGAATGTACCCCTCTACAAAAAAAATAAATAAATAAAACATAAAAATAAAAAAATGTACCCCTCTACTGCAGAGTCTGTACGAAACACATGTAAGTTTCACATATGCGGTCACGTGTCATAATATTTTCAGAAAACTTTAATTATTGTATAAATTGAATTGTTTTACTGTAATTATTTGATTCTGGAAATACCTCATGTGTATGATAAAGTGTATGGGCTATTTATAATAAAAAAAATCAATTATAATGATAATAATAATAAAAACAAATACACTTGTACGCTACTATGTACTTTTGTGATTTTCTTGTCATTTTATTCTAATTACAGCTACTTAATTTTAAACTCAATTTAGAGTTCTACATCGTGCTACCTCAATTCAAATTCAGAATTTAAATGGGAATTTCTTGTAATTCTAATTCCTTGAGTTTACATTCAATTTACAGTTCTACAGTCTTCAGAAATCCAAAAACTGAAATGGACTTCAATTTGATAGAAGACATTTCTCAGTTACATTCTGACTAACATGAGATCATATAAAACTATTACTATAATGACTAAAACTATTCTGTAAATCATAAATATATTAATTAAATTACATTGTTTAAAAAAAGAGCTGATGAGAAGTGAGAAAATGACTGGAGAAAATATGACTGCATCAGATTCATAGTCCATCCAGTACATTTAATCCATGAAATCACTGAAGTGAGACCATCATTACATCCAAAAATGATGGCACAAATTTTATAAAAAGGAATGTTACTGACACTGATTTGAAATCACTATTGAAATAACTGAAAGTCTTATTCTTTCCAAGAAGAGGTACAAAGACAATAATAATTTCTTAAATAGATATGATAGGACAAAACAAACAAACAGACATCAAAATAGGCCAAGCATGTATTCAGGTTGATATTAATATTTAAAAAAAAAAAGCAAGTGGGAAAAATAACTACATTAAATAAGGGTTAATAAATGCATCACAACCATTCCTTCATATTCTAATGGTGCAGAGAAATACACCGAATGCTGAATCCATTTCCATGATGTGGTAACAAACAGCCCTATCTTACTGGATAAAGGTTTCAGTAAATCAGTATTCAGATTGGTTTAAGGAATGAGAAATCTGGAGTCAGAATGGGTACAGTAGCAGGATACAATTTCAAGGATTGTACATTCAATATTTCAGCGCAGTAAACAAGGATTGACAAGACATGGAAATAGCAGGTATTCAAGAAGAGCCTCTGAACGCTGGCATGGCATAACGGCCATAAATAATTCAGTCAGTGCCGATGCACAGCATATCAGACTCATATTCAGCAAATGTGCTGAATGACCTCCATTTAATTCAGTTCATTTGCTGTGCATTTCCTTCTGTAGCAGCGAATGAGCAGCACTACCACAAGATGCCGCTTTCTACAATCATTTTTAAGGTGTCAACTGGCTGTGGAAAGGAGTTAGAGGAGAGAAGTGGTTTACAAACACCAATAAGCATGTCTTTGTTTGTTCAGAATGACCTGAGTGTGTTGATTGACCTAAGTGAGGTCTCACCAGCATGCATGGTCTCCTCAGAAAGCGATACAAACACACAGAGCAGCAAAGACCCAGACATTATATGCACTATATCTCAGTGTTTGAAATGTAATGGCCCTTAATAATGCAAATGGAAACCAGTCTTAAATTAAAAAGATCTTTTGATTTGTCTGTGAACCACTGTACAATAATGTAGTACAAGCTCAGAAAATGAGTGCACTTGGCTACATAGGTTTATAACAAAAAATGCAATTAAACCATTATGTCACTGTTTTGTAACTATATAGTAGTGCATCTCAAACATACGCAATGGCCCTTGAAAGGATTTCAAGTAATAAATAATTTTTTCTACATAGAGTAATGTGGTTGATTTTGGTAAAAGCTTAACAAGCTCAAAGGTTATGTGGAGGCAGTTACACGCTCAGGGTCACTAAACTGAGCACATTTCCTTTTAGTTGTGACCAATGCAGCATATTAAAACCGGACTTCATCATCATCCTCTTCAGTTTAGAGACAAGACCCAACAGCAACATAGAGTCTCAAGAAAGTGCACAAGTTGATTAATTTCCAATTTTTTAATTCCAGTGGACTTGTTGATTTGGGAGTATCTTTTAATTTGATTTAAACTTGTGTTAAGCTATATATTAGTGTTATATTGTAATTAGTGTTTTTTTTTTTTTAATCATAATTTTTGAGGGTTGGGAGGGTTCCCTTTTTTCCTCAACCTGCCAAACTGACCATATATTTATTTTGTTTAGAAAGCATCTTTGATATTTTTAAGCTGCCTGACAGCCAAATCTACAGGAAGGCTGAATTTGAGATGGCTGAGGCAGCCCAGGATGCGCAGGGCACCTTCAAAGCCCGTTTGGGCCATGTAGCTCCAGGGCTGGTAGTGTGAGTGGATGAGCATCCCAGACTTACACAGCAGGTTGAGCCAGGACACAAGCCTCTGCTCATTGAGCGCCATGCACACTAAGGCCTTAAACTCAGAGTCCGCACTACGCTTGAATCGTCCATGCTCTTTGAGAACTGTATGGATGGCCCATAACAGAGACTGCTTGGGTGTGACCGTCACAGGACCGCCCCCTACAGGTAAACTGAAGGATTGAGAGACTTCATCTGAGAGGAGCAAGATCAGGATGGTAATCTAAATGTATTTATGTTGCTCCACATAGGCACATCAAACTCAAAGGTAACAGATGAGATATTATGCACAGGAAACTAGTACAGTGGGCTCTGCAGATAGTGGCATAAAGCTCAATGATAACCACTACTGTTCAAAAGTTTGGGGTTAGTAAGATTTTTATAAAAATACTTTAAAAAAAAAAAAATTATACTAACACTTTTATTCAGCAAAGATACATTAAATTGATTAAAAAAAACCTCACTATTTAATAAAGAATCCTTAAATAAAATGCATCGGTTTCCACAAAAAATATAAAGCAGCACAACTGTTAATAATAATAATAAGAATAATCTGTAAATAATAATCAACATGTTTCCAGAGCACCAAATCAGCATTTAAGAATGATTTCTGAAGGATCATGTGAATTAATATTCAGAAAATATTACTGATCTGACTGTACAGACACTATCAAATAAGAACACAAACAGCTGAGTCGTTTCATAATTGATGCACTTTGCAACACTGAACTGAATTGATTCAACATTGAATCTGAATTAAGCTGGATAATGACACCATTATCTGCTGTGAAGCTGCTTTGAAACAATCTGTATCGTATAAAGTGCTATTTAATACATAAGACTTGACTAAAGACTGCTGCAATTCAGCTTTGACATCACATGAATAAATTACATTTTAAAATAGAATTAAAAAACAGTAATTGTTAAATTGTAATAACATCACATTTACTGTATTTGATCAAATAAATGCAGCCTTTGGTGAGCATAAAAGAAGAAAAACATTTAAAAAAAATCTTACAGAATCCACACGTTTGAATGTTGGTGTATATTTGCATAAACATGATAAAAACGACCATCACATCATTGACCCATAAGCAGACCTCCTCACCCTGTATGAAGTTAATGAACATCTCCAGGTCACTGATTTGGGTCTTGAGCTGCTCCACCAGCTGCTCTTTGACTCGAGCCGGGTTGACTATCTGAGCTATAGCGGCGTCTACTCTCTGTCGGAGCTCCTCTGGAGTGAGGTTCCCAATGTCTTCATTCAGATTCACATCCAGCTTCTTAATCAGCTCATCAATGATCACCTACAGTATTGAGGTGGACAGACACTAAATAAAATGCCCCAACAATGGTTTTAAGGGTAATCACTTCACAGACCATTACATCTTTAAATGACTTTCAGAATGATGTCAACAATATGAGAGTGTATTATCAGATATACCCTCTGTCTCTCCATGACCACAGACTGAGGCAGTGAGTCATAGCTGCCCTCCTGGTAGGCGAAGCGTTCCAGGTCGTCAAGTTGAGTCTTCAGCTGGAAAATCAGCTCCTTCTGCTTCTTTCTCTGAGCTTCCAAGCGTTCCCTCTTCTCTCTTTCACTCTGCATATTATAAAAGCACAAACACACAATCAAACAAACTTTAAAAACCTAAAGCCAAACTTAAAATATCAACAATGTTTACACTGTAGCTAGCTGAACATATTTGCATATGCTCTGATGAAGGATGATGAGCTTTTAATTAGTTTGCTTCATTTGGTTTAGCTTTGCTTATCCAGAAATGCAAAGCAATTCAGAATAGACATTGCTATACACACAACATGGTTATAGTTTGACTATAATCTTGCAAAGATTTTACATTTAATAGTCTCTGGGGAACAAAAATGTAACTGATTAATATAAAAAAGAAAAAGAGACCGAACAAAACCAAATCAAGTATGAACTTGATATATATCAGGAATACTTCAAGTAAACACTTAAGTTTAAAGAAAGACTGCACAAAGGTCATGTTCATAGTACTCACCAATTCATCCTGCAAGCAAAGAGTGCAGAGGAGGAAATAAGAGGAAAGGAATGCATTTTAATGGCAGTAACAAGATACTCCAGCAGGAAGAAATACAGGGAAAGAGTGACTTTCAGATGTTCCTTGAATAGTGTTTACTGTGATTTTTATCACTATACTGTGTTGATTATTTTTAAGAGGGTGTTGATTAGTTACTTGAATGACACAAAAACATGCCTTTTAACAAGAGAGATGCAGACAAATTGAATGCTGATTCCTGAGGGCATCACAGGGATATTGTATAGGCTGATCACGTGTGAATGAAAGGGGGTTTGTGTTATTATGTGTGGGTGTATCACAGGTGCATATTGTTACAGGAACTATTGAAGACTATTGAAGCAGGCCTATTGAAAACAAAATAACACTGATGACACTGTAGATCAGAGGTTTTCAAACTGGGGTCCACTGAAAAGTTCAGAAAAACAGTGTAATAATATATAATTAATAAAAAGTAAAGATTACAATAAATAAATAAATAAATAAATAACTAAAAACTAGATTAGAATAGATAAAAGCTGATCAAAATAAGTAAATAAATAATAAATATAACAGTACAGTACTATAATGAGTAGAACATTTTTTAAATAATGTAACTTAATAGAAAATAATTATTTTCCCAAATAATAACTTAGACAAATGTATAATAATAATTTGTCCACATTGTATTTGGGTCTTTATACAAGAGATTGTGTAAATGTCTTTTAAATTTTAGGATGGGATCCCTCACACAAGGATGATCATATTAAGGGCCCGTGGTGTCTAAAAGATTGAAAAGCCCTGCTGTATATTACATGTATTTGAAATGGTTTCATGCCATTCTCCTACAAAGCACTTGTTTTGAGTCATATTTGAGATCTGCAGGTGTTACCATAACTGCTGGGGGGGAACTAAGCCTGTTTGCTGGTCTTAGCTGGTACCAAGCTAACTTATGCTGGTTTAGCTGGACCCCAGTGTGGCCAGGCTGGTATTTAGCTGGATTGCCAGCTGGTTCTGGGTCTTGGGAGATCTTGGGTTGGTTTACTATGTTTTTTTTTTTCTTTTTTTCTGCAGGGTAGAGATCACTACGACAGAAAACAATGAAACTCACAGAGTTTTCCAGCATCTGAGCATCCTGTGTCCTGCAGCCTATAACATGAGGGCATCCTTTGAAGGCAAACTCTTCCAGCTCCAGCAGCATCCTCTCTTTCTCGTCGCTCTGCGCGTGGACAATCTGTTTCAGCCGAAACTGCATTTGAGCGAAGTGAGACGTTAACGCGAGGAGCGATGAATTTAACTGCTCCTGCTCATCCTCCAGCTTCCGCAACCTGGATACCAAGTCTGCATCGCTAGACGACACAGAACCACCCTGCGTGCCTCTCTTCCACTGCTCATCCTCCGGGTTGGCCACTGCTCCCACGGGCGCCCAGCGCTCCCCGGCTCCCGCGAAAGCAGCTTCGCTGTCGGAAGTGGACAGATCCTCCGTCGACATGTGATTGGTAGCTGAGGTAGACAGCCTGGCTGTCCTTTTACTGAAAACAACCTCGCCCAACTTAATTGATGCGCAATTGTTTTAACGTGAATTCAGAATATACGCAACCACCGCTTTAGCAGGTGCAGCGCTGTGTAATACCTTCAGAAAACATTGCAACGTAATCGAAACGACTAAGATCTTTAGATAATATGGAACCAACGCACCACAGTTCCAACAATCGTGCGTTCTATCAATATGTTCTATGTATCAACGAATGTGTGGGCAGGATGTTTACGTTAGTGCGTAATGACGTCAGAGAAACGCACAGTGAAATCGACGGCTTTACAGTTTGTTGAGGGTTTCTGTCCATATTTACGCTTCCTTCCATTCTTTCTGTGTTTGTTTTATTGCAACGCCCTAAGTGTCAGTGGGTTGGACTGCGTGCCAAACACACCCTTGGTCTGTTCTGTACCAGCAGAGATTTTTATTAGCACCATCGACCAGGGGTTTCTCAAAACAAGGGATTCTGCGTACCTATTTGTAATTATTATATATTTTTATCAAATACAAAATAAATATTACTTTTTTAACAATTGTAATAAATCTATATGATTTTTAAATAAATTTAATACATTTGAATTTGGATCAATTTGAAAGTGAAAAGTAGGTTCAAAAGACAGACAATTTTCTTTTATCTCTCTTTAACTCACGGTTTCAGATTGGTCACATTTTTACTTAAGAAAACTTTGTTATCTGTTACAACGCTCAGTCAATATAACTGTTAAAAACAAGCACTTAAATCAATAAAGACGACAATTACACAACTAATGGTAAAGAGCTGCAATAAGGAAGTTACACAGAAAAGGTGATGTTTGTTATCTGAAGAGATCAATTTATTATGTTTCCTTGTCCAGGGCAATGTGGTCATAATCACAAGACACAAGATCATGTTATGTCAAGTCTGAAAAAATGTAGCCTGTAAACCATAGAGGCCTGTGATATTTGTACATGGCAAGTTATAATGACAGACGTGTGAATTAAATCCAGCCACTAGAGGTCCTCTATGCTTCAATATGCGTTTCATCTTTTCATCATTCCATAGTCAACTTATTCTTTAGATAAACTGAGCAGTAACCAAAACACTGGAAACCATCAAAAATTATGAACAGTGTACACTTATAATGACCCATTCTTAAAATGGACAGTATAAGTGTAAATGTAGAGTGTAAAATGGCTCGGTGGATAAAATGTAGTTGGTATTACTGATAGACAATGGGAACAGATAATAACCATCACATTCAGCCCCAATGAAACTTTCTCCTGCAAATAAAAATGTCTGACTGTTTCTGATTAGTACTTTGATAAATGTAACATTTTTAAAAATATGACACTTTAGGGAGTGTTGGCCATTTACGCCACTGAGTGGGAACAACACAGGTGTTTTGTTGTTGTTGTCTTTACAGAGTACTAGCTCGTTTCTTTTTGGAGAAGAACACCCTCCAGTTTTTCCAGCTCTTCCAGTCAAAGCTTAAGGCTGAAGTACAAATTCCACCCTCGCCACATTTGTATCCAGCAGGGCAGCAGTGTTTCATATCATCACAGCACTCCGCCTTCAGAGAGAGCAATAAAGTAAAGAGAGGAGTAAGGGAAAGGACAAGGACAAAAATAGGAACTTGACTAAGATAAACATTTACAATTTGACTGCCATTTGAATTTACAGAAAAGTCAATAGAACTGAGATCACAAGACAGTGTGGCCATTTCCATTAATATATTCAAAGGAAATTCATTCTCTGATGCAGCTATTATGCACTGGAACATCTTTAAACCATTGCCTTCTTTAAATGAATTTTAACTTAACTAGCATATACCGTTACATGTAAGATTTAAAGTGATAGTTCACTCAGAAATGTAAATTCTGTCATCATTTACTCACCCTCATGTTGTTCCAAACATGTACGATTAAAAAAGATATTCTAAAGAATGTTTCCACTGTTTGTGTGCATATAAAGAAAGTAATTGGTGTTTTAAAACAACATTGGACAGCAATGGTTTTTATTGTATGGATAAAAAAAAAATACAGAAACAAAAAATTTCTTCTTTTGTGTTCCACAGCTGAAAGAAACTTTGGACCAACATGGATGTGAGTAAATGATGACACATTTTTTTCTTTCTATCCATTTAAGGTTTAATACTTCACCTTAAGTGCTTGCCTTTTGGTTGCAAAAATGTTTTTATTCTTGTTTTCCATTAAATATTTAGACATCCTTAAACAAGATACACTTGAGAGTTAATGAAACCTGTTTTCAGAGTCAATTTTATTTTTACTACATGGGCATTTTTATTTATTTATTGCTGTGTTTATGCGTAAAAAAATTATTTAAAAAATAACTTAATTCCAGATATATTCTCTGAAAAGAAGTATTTTTATCTTCTCAAGTATGATATAAAGTTGAGTAATTGAGAACAAATTTTAAATTTTTGGGTGAACTATTGTTTTAAGGTTTAATGCATTACCTTTGGAGATGGGCAACAGCCCCAGGTGGACTGGGAGGTTGGACAACAGGTCTCACTGTCTTTGCAACTATATCCACCTCCACACTGAATGTCCTTTTCTGAGACACTCGACTGTAGCGTTTGGCCACCAATGTGGGCAAGTGGGACTATTTCCACATGCAGCCAGGTGGTTTTAATGCAGGAGCGTCTATGTAGATCACACTTGTAGTCTTTGGGACAGCAGTGCTCCCGGTCTGGGCAGCAAACAGCCTATGGCATATAAGATGCATATGAAATGAAATATTGAACGTGAATAGATTTTCTGTAGCCAGTCCACATACACATATTCTTACCTCAGGAAGAGGGCAGCAGCCCCTTTCTCCCGTGGACAGATAACAGCAGGTTGAATCTGCAGAGCAACTTGACTGCTCGTCGCATGTAACAGCATCGAGATTCAAGCTTGGAGCCGGTGTGTTTTGAGCAGAAATTTTATTGTACCAGGGGATCACCACATCTCCCTTGATGCAAGACACCCTGGTCACATCACACTTATAGTTAGCCGGACAGCAGTGTTCACCATCTGTGCAACATACAGCCTGAGTAAAAATGAGAAAAAGGTTCAAGCTGAACACTTATGGGCAATCTGACCTTCACACCATGCTCCTTTAAAACTCTATTTGATTTAAAAATTGCAAAACAAACTGCATACCATTTCAAAAAAATCAGATTGGTAGATCCGATTGTTTTTAAAATAAGTCTCTTATTCTCACCAAGACTGCACTTATTTGATAAAAAAAAAAAACATAGTGAAATATTATTACGATTTAAAATATCCATTTTCCATTTAAATATATATTCAAATATAATTTATTCCTGTGATGGCAAAGCTGAATTTTCAGCAGCCATTACTCTAGTCTTCAGTGTCACATGATCCTTCAGAAATCATTCTAATATGCTGCTCATGAAACATTTCTTATGTCATATTTTGTCATTTTTGTGTTTTTAGATAAATAGAAAGTTCAAAAGAACAGCATTTATTTGAAATAAAAATAAATCTTAAATGTAAAATTTTAAATGTCTTTACTGTCTTGAATGTCTTTTGATCAACTTAAAGCATCCTTGCTGAATAAAAGCATTAATTTCTTTAAAAAAAAAAACGAACCACAACATTTTTAAACAGTATTGTACTTCGTATTGATTTTCAAGTCAGTGAGGACTGCATTTGTGTTACATGCACAAGGAAGTACCTGGAACTATATATACACTCAAAACAAAGGGCCTTTATAATAGATGCAATATCATGATGATAAAACCAGAAAAACAGGCAGTTCACTAAAACAACAACCTGCAGAACATGCATAGAATTTAGAAGATGTTTATAGCAAATAAACATCTCTGTGTTCACACTCACATTAGGCAGAGGGCAACAGCCCCATTTGTTGGTTTGTGCAATATGACAGCAAGTAGTGTGATCTGGACAGGACGTTTGTGCATCACTCAGAACCCTGCTATTGTACTTCCCCACTCTCTCTTTCACGTCCTCGTGCGGTTTCTGTTCCTCCTTAGCGGAGAGTGGGATTATGTCTGACATAGGTACCGATGTGGTATTCAGGGGCGGACTTACCCATTAGGCAAAGGTAGGCGACCGCCTTGGGCCCCCAGAAGCCAAGGGCCCCCTAAAATGCTTTTCATATAGGATATGCACATTAAGCGCGGACACGCGAACGTTTGCTGTTTACGGTGTTTATTACCACGACAACCGTCCGAGTCAGTGGCGCCTGCAGGTGTACG
>NW_015666573.1:332165-333188 GCF_001515625.1 Sinocyclocheilus rhinocerous
AGTGTGTATTATATGTTTATAATTGTTTTAAATGCCGCTTACTCATTTATGAGAAAGTATAGAGGACCTAATCCTTAGGTGTGTAAATGTATAATTGCCTTTTCATTCTTTTTTTCAGTTTTATTTAAATTTGTAGTTAAAATAACTAAAAATAAATGTATTTTAAAGTTTAGAATTAGACAGCCTTTGCATACAGGCTTACGCTGGTAACTCATCAGTGGACTTTCCTCGTCAATATAGGCTATATTTTTTCACACTTTTCTCATTCTATATTTCTGACGTTACAAAAGCGCCTCCTACTGGCAAAGAATGAATGTTCATTTTCAATTATCCAGTCTGTAGTTTTTGTTCAGATCAATGCGAAAATCCACCCACATAACCCCGTTTTAAATTAATATAATAATTTATACTTCTGGCTCATCCCTGGTTTAAACACTCAATTGTGAGGTTTATCATTTTATCATTTATTTTATTTTTGTGAAAACCTGTATCTCAACTGTAAATCAGTTGCTATTTCGTGGTCTACAGCATGAAAGAAAGCCATTATAACATGTACATGAAAAATGTAGAAACATTGGACACAACTATGGGGCACCATTGTGCAGCAGCAAGCATCACAACAAAAAAGGAACCTCAAGGTTGATCTAGGAAAATGTGTGCAAATGTATAGGGCCCCATTCCTATATTTTGCCTGGGGCCCCCAATTCACTAAATCCGCCCCTGGTGGTATTGCTATTGCAGGTGAGTGTTACAAAGTCACAAATGGTGCCGTGTGGACAGCAGTGGAATCTATCCTTACAACACACAGCCTGCAGACAGAACAACCTGACCTTTAGTTATTTTTTTATTGTTAATTCTCTCTAATAATATATGCACTATTAGTATGTGATAAAACTAGTCTAAAAGTAATTGAGTGCCTTTTGGTTGCAAAAGTCATTTTTATTGGGTATTTTTTGGGTCTTGTTTTCCATTTGAATATTTAAACATCCTTAAACAAGATACTTGTAGCAATATATATATATA
>NW_015666573.1:333215-400653 GCF_001515625.1 Sinocyclocheilus rhinocerous
ATCTTAAAGCTTCTTTTTTATTTATTGAGGTTTTAATAAATCTAATATAAAAGTAATGAGGTTTATGTTTAAAAAAAAGTGTTTAAGGAAAAAATAAACTTAATTACATACACTACTGTTTAAAAGTTTGGGGTCAAATAAATTTTTTTAAAGAAATTAAATAAATTATATTCAGCAAGGATGCATTAAATTGACCAAAAGTGGCAGTACATAAATTTATACGGTTACTAAAATTTTCTGTTTCAAATAAATGCTGTTTTTTTGGACTTTCTATTCATCAAAGGATCCTTTAAAAATGTATCATAGTTTCCAGAAAGTAGCACAAATGTTTTCAACATTGATAATTATAACAAATGTTTCTTATGTGCCAAATCAGCATATTAAAACGATTTCTGTAGGATCATGTGACGCTAACGACTGGAAAATTCAGCTTTGCCATCACAAGAATAAATTACATTTTAAAGTATATCAAAATAAAATAAAATAAGCAGTTATTTAAAATTGTATTAATATTTCACAATAGTTCTGTTTTTCTTATTTTTGATCAAATAAAGGCATCCTTAGTGAGTAAAAGAAACTTATTTTAAAGGCAATGAAAAATCCTAGCGACCCCAAATTTTCGAGCCATAGGGTAATTCTCTGAAAATAGGTCTTACACAGTTTGCTGAGCACTTGAAGAACATCATTGTGAAAGAGGGAATGAGGGATATCACCAAGAGTAATAAAATTCAAAGTTGTAAGCGCAGTGTGTATTTTCTCATTTGGTTACTCATGCAAGATTAGATAGAAGTATTTCTCCTCTGAGATATACTGTACCTCAGGCAAAGGACAGCAGCTCCAGTCTCCATCGGTGTTCTCACAGCAAGTGTTGGAGTCAGGACAAACGTGGCTAGAGTCGCAGTTCACGCTCCCAGGTGACCTTTGACCTGCTCTAGGGAGAGCAGGCACCTTCTCCAGCCAAGGCTTAGAGTCCGAAGACTCGTCACATGACCCGGCAGCAACGTTACATGTCGTACCATGAGAACAGCAGTGGAAAAAGTCATCACAACACACGGCCTACAGAGAAAATGGAGTCATCTTATCAAAATATCTTCTTTTGCGTTCCACAGAAGAAAGAAAGTTTAACAGAATTATTCCTTTAATCAATCAGGTGATTTACCTCTGGTAGAGGACAGCAGGCCCATCCTCCTTCTTGAGTCTTACAGCATGTGTTTCCATCTGGACAGGATGCGGTGTCATCACAGGAAACATTTGAATGCACTGAAAACACTAGAAAAGAACAAACCAGTTTAAGAACAAATAAAATGGTATTATTCTGTGTCTGTGTGCACTGGATTCAGTGCTTTGAACTACCTTGTGTAACAGCCACATTCTGACTGCTGACTGGTTTGACGGGCAGCTTCTCGAACCAGGGCTCAGAGCCTGAAGACTCGTCACATGACCCGGCAGCAACGTTACATGTCGTACCATGAGGACAGCAGTGGATGAAGTCATCACAACACACGGCCTACAGAGAAAATGAACATACACCTTTAACTTAACTCAAAACACAACTCTGCATCAGGATTGGTTATTGTCAGAGGGTGACTTACCTGTGGCAGAGGACAGCAGGCCCATCCTCCTTCTTTAGTCTTACAGCATGTGGTTCCATCTGGACAGGCCGCAGTGTCATTGCAGGGAACATCAGAGGCTGAATATAAAGAAGGCAATAACAGAAACCATTTGAGAAGTGTTATTATTTATGTGCACATAAAAAACATGTATGTATTGCCATTTACAAATTTGCACATACTCTCTGGGAGTGCACTAGCCAATGTAGTCATTTGTATGCCAGCAGTAGTGATTTGTCTGGTTGTAGTGAGTTCAGCTTCAGCCCTCATTTCTGCAGCTTTTGAAGAATAAGGACAAAGAAATGAAAATGCTGAATTATATCAGTGGAGGTTATCAGAAAATTAATAACTCTCTCGGACAATAGCCTACGTTTGTGATCTTCCCATTCAGCTCTAAGACGAGCAGGGAACTTGGCCCACATAGGCAGCTCCTGATTGGTGGACATGCATTTGGAGCCTTCAACATCACAGACACTGTCCTCTGGACAACAGTGGATTTTATCATCACAACATACAGCCTACAGAAAACACAAATGACAGAGAAAGGAATGCAAGTGAAAACATTCATAAACAAATTAAGAAATTAATTAATTAATTTAATTAATCATATTATATAGGGGCAGCATGCCCACTGGCCATCATCTGTTTCACAACATGTGGTGTCCACGGGACATTCTGAGGTCCCATTTCCACAAAGAACAGTCTCGACTGGTTCTAAGAACAATCACAGGACAACACCATGAACCACACTTATATCCTATCCTAATGAATACAGTTAATCTTACTACTGTAAACCCGTAATAAATGTATATGGGATCTCCTTTAAATAAAGGATGATTTAATCATGAAAAGTCTCTAGTCCACCTTCATTCCTTCAGTCTCTTCCATACCTTTTAGTTTGACACACAAACTGCTGTCTGCACTGCATTCATGGTCTTTTGGGCAGCAGTGTTTCCCGTCTGAGCACACAAGGCCCTGAAAAAGAGAAGAACATAGTATATATTCTTATAACAAAAAAAAAAAGTATAGAAAATAATATATCTCAAAGGGTCTATGTTTTAGCAACACCACGCTTCTTTTGTGACCAGGTGAGAGGCCATTCAATACACCATGTCATGGACAAGAAGCTGGTGGTTTGGGCCCATATTCCTGTGATAATGTAACTTACCTGTGCTACGGGACAACACCCATATGATGAAGCCATCAGCAGACAGGAGAACTCAGCAGGACAGAATGAGCCATCAGGACAGGTGGTGTCATCTTCACTTGCAGGTAATGAGGGAATCATTCTGAGCGACTGAGGAACGAGGATTGTTAAAGGGACAGTTCACCATAAATGAAAATTCTGTCATCATTCACTCACCCTAATTTTCCATAGTACGGAACAAAATACTCAATGGCTACCACGTTGGTTTGGTTACCAACATTCTTCAAAATATCTACTTTCAGATTTGGAACAAAATGAAGGGTGGGTAAATGATTACAGAATTTTCATTTTTGGGTGAACTATCTCTTTATAACATAACAAACAGCTTCGAGTACTATTATTTAGAATCTTTTTATAATTTCTCACTTTGGGAAGGTCTGTCCGTTTAGCCGGTATCCTCTCCACAAATGGCAGTGTATGTGTGGCGTTTATACACGTGGAGTTTACAACACTGCACAGCATGCCTTCAGGACAGCAGTGCAGGTGGTCCTCACAACACTCTCCCTACACACACACGCACAAATAATTATACACACGTATGAGCTGTTCATTCACACAAACATACTGTAAACAGTTCATTGAGCAATACTGAAGCTGGACATTTGACACAACCTCCTGAATACAGCTTCATTTCTTTGAGCTCTTTGAATAGCAAAGTCATCAAAGAGCAATTTGCATGTTGATACTATACGAGTGCCTTATCATAACCCTTATTACATGAGCTGACAGTGTGAATGTGTCTAAAAAAAGGGTGCTATTGAGGAATATCTGACAGAGCATAAAAAACGAGTGACCGCAGAACACTGTCTTCCATATCAGTGTACAATTTACCTTCTCGTCTTGTCTAATCTACTTTCTACAACCTTTATTATGTTTATAGAAGAGTAGCTGGCACTAATACTCTGAGCTGAAACTGTCTTTATGTATCTGTCACTAGTTTAGTTGCTCACGTGATGGAAAGGGCAGCAGCTGAACTCTCCAGTGGGATCCTGGCGGCATGTCTGGCCTGCCTCACAGACTTCATTGTTGGGGTACTGCGAGCAAGCAACCAGAGTCACCAGAGCGAGGCCGAATGTCACTTTCAACATCTGGATGGAATGAGAGAGAGTTAAAATGTTAAAAGTAACAGATTTGAAATGTGAAAAGTGTCTGATGTGTTTAAGCAGAAAATGCAAATACAAACTTTCATTCATTTGGAATAGTGTAACCCATCAGACCTTCACGTCTAAGATGCAGGGTCACAATTTAACAAACCTTTTCAGATGTATACATCACTGTATCCTCTTTTGTTGAGCTATAACAGTGCAAGTATATGATTTTAATTTGTGTAGCACTTCCTCTTTCACATCTAGAAATTTGAAGCAAAAGCTTACCAAATAAACTATGCTGACCCCAGATACAATAACTGAAACTCAGGGTTATAAATGTTTGAGAAAAAGTTGTTCAAATCCAGCAAAATAAATTTTGTTATACAGTTGGTGAGTATCTTATTTTCTTATTTCTGACTGAGGGCACACCAAGGGGACCAGTCAATTAAAAGTGTGCTGTTTTCTTTCCTTTTCTTGACAAAAGGAAATCCCTCTTATGAATGCCAAGCCACATTGTGACTGATAGACTGGTTTTAGCACCTAAGCTTCTATTGCACAAAAAGTGGGCACTGTGAATGTGGTAGGCTACTTTAACTTTTTTTTTTTTTTTAGTCACTGATTAATTTTTAGTTGCTATTTCTAACTGAGAATAATGCTCAAATTAGTTAATTTCAGAAACAATAAACCTCTTCTGAAGTAAAAGAAAGAGAGAGGACGCACTTCAATTCAACTTACTCTTAAATGTTAAATGAACAGGTGGATTTGTAAACGGTTTAAAGTGAATGACCAGTTCGTGGATCCGAGGGGTCCAAGTTACCGATCTGTCAACAGAGTTAAAAGATTTAGATAAAAATAAATAAATAAATTAAATTCATCATTCCATTTAATTCTCTTTTACAGTTTATTAACATTAAATGTACTACATAAAAGTGAGTTAGTTCATTGTAGGAAAAAAAAATCTGCTATAGCAACCGTGGATCCGAGGGGTCCAAGTTACCGATCTGTCAACAGAGTTAAAAGATTTAGATAAAAATAAATAAATAAATAAATAAATAAATTAAATTCATCATTCCATTTAATTCTCTTTTACAGTTTATTAACATTAAATGTACTACATAAAAGTGAGTTAGTTCATTGTAGGAAAAAAAAATCTGCTATAGCAACGAGTGACGCGTAAAAATGAAACACAATGAATGAGCAAAGCACTTTTGCACATAACTACCATGCTGTTTGAAAGTGTACAAAGGGCGTCTGAAACGAATTATGGAAATACAAGACCTACCGTGTCCCCTTGCAACCTTCTCACACGGTGCTGGAATTAATAGATGTTTGCCTCTTAAATGTAGAATTCTCTCAAACTCCGCCTACATTAGAGGGCAGCCTTTGTATAATGTAACTGTCCGTTAATACGAGGCGTGTCATCCGTGTTGGATTCCTTGGAAATGCAAATAGCATCTTTTTCGTCAGAAAAAATAAATAAATAAATGAAAAATTTAAAATAAAATAAAATAAAAAGCTGGTGTTCTTACAGCACTAGATTGTGATTTCCCTTACGAAAAAGAAGTTTATTCAAGTGTGCTGTTAGTATACTTCTTTTAAACAAAAAATAGGAAAGTATACTTTTAGTCTACTTTTTTATGTACTTCTCAGAAATATACTTAAAATGACATTTAAGTATAGTCACTTTGAATAAAAACGTCTTCTGACCATTAGTAGGCTATATGAAAAAACTGTATGAGATATCAAAAAGCTTTTGATACATTTTTGAATATGAAAAAAAAAGGAAACCTGGCACTACCTGAACATATTGCTGAAACAACATTTTGGATAGCCTACAGTCGGGTAGAAAACTCGAATATTCGTCTTTTGGCGCCCCATAGTAAAAACAAAAGACAAAAAAGAAACGTCCCTTTTTCCAAGATATTGTATAGCCTATTAAAGAACAATCAAAATATAAGTACAAGTATTGCACATGCACCTGTTGAACAGTCCTAAGACACTAACGCTTTACAGGCGGCAGGCAATTTAGGTCTCAGAGTTATAGGCATAACTTAAGACATAAAGAGACCTTTCTACTGACTCCGAAAAATACCAGAAGATGCCCAGAGTCCCTGATCACCTGCACGAACATGCCATAGCATGAGGAAGCATGAGGACTGCATGTGGCCAGAGAAATGGCAATGTCTGAAATGTAAATTACAGAATACAAATTGTGGGGGCATTTATTTATTGGTCCCAATGAGGAAATAAGCTTACAAATCATACAGAATGATCTTTTTTGAAAATCTAAAATAGCAGAAAGTTTTGTGAGGAGTAGCCCAGCTAGGTTTAGGGTATGCTTAGGGTAAGGGATAGAAAATAAAATTTGTACAGTATAAAAAACCATTACGTCTATGTAATGTCCCCATAAAACATGGAAACGTGTGTGTGTGTTAAAGAAACTTTAACGTTAAGTTACAATTACTATCGACGTCGCCATTGTGAATATAGAAAATATATCCCATCATACCTGAAACGAAAGCGAAATAACTGCCTTAACTACGGGTTGCTTCGTCACGGTATGTATTTGTCTCATCTGTTTATTTAGAAATATGTGGAAAATAAATGATCATGACAAAACAAAAAAGTATACAGTGGTTCCTACGAAAAGTCACTAGTCACAGAAGTCTATGGTTTGTTGTTAAAGTGCTTTGTTGTTAAAAAAAAAAAAAAGTAGTCGTGACAGACGCAACGTATGACAAGTGAAAGTGTTTAATGTCAACATTTTCCTCAACATTTTCCAAAACAAATAGTATACAAAACAAAAACGTGTCTGCTGGGTCTAATAAAGTGTTGAATGTTTTTCTTTTAAAGCAACTTTTTGCGACGTCAATAACTCATGCTGTCATGTTTAACTTAAGTTCTTAATAGGCTTAAGTTTATTAACTAGCCTACTTAACTAGCTCAATTTAGGCGAACGAAATGTCCAAGATTTGATGAAAAACAGCTCTTAAAGGTTTTCACATTGGTTGTAAAGACATGTTATGTTTTTCTTCCGTCTACAACAGTGTTCTCTGTCCACAGGTTCTTGCGTAGGTAGAAATGTCTACTGAGGTAAAGGAAGTGTTCTGGCAATTTTTTTGCATTCGATTCTCTATTCAGTAAAATGACCGTGTTTGTCATTTTGTCTGTCCACTCAGGATTTCAGTCTTATGGATGGTCAGTCTTTGGGACGTCTGGACCATGTACTGAGGGAGATCAACAAATACAAGGTGTGTGAGTGGCTCGTAAACCGGGATACTTGTCAACCAGAATACAAACCATTAATCCTTATGTCCTCTCATCTGTCCAGACACAGCATAAAGCATTGTTGGCAGAACAAAAAATACTGAGAGATGGCATAGATAACAACAACAACTTTGCCAAACAATTTAAAAAACGTTCTGAGGAGAGGAAAGCATCAATTGAGGATGAAAAAAAGAAACGTACTATGATAATTCAGAAAGAGAAGGTATGTATAAATAAAAATACAGACACTCATTTTATGCCCTAATCTAAAGACTTTAAAAAAATCTGAGGTTATTGGTCCCTGTGTGCAGGAGAAATGCAGAGCTGTACAGGACGAGAACACCAAGCTGCAGGTGGAGATCCTGAAAGTGAAGGAGGAATTGCATAACCTGGACCAAAGAAACACAAGTCTGAAAAAGCAAACTGAGGTTTACGAGTCAAAATAAATATATTCATGCTTATCTTAGCTGCAGTCACTGGGCTGAATGGGCTGTGTGGCTCTACAATATATCGGTACAATATATGTTGAAATACTTTTTAATAATAATCTAAACTTTTTATATATTTTCCCTTATATTAATATAAATTTGAACTTAAAACTTCAATGCTTAATTTGGACACATTATCAACTGTGAGACTAACGAGGCTCCACACCGACTCCACAGATCTCTACAGCAGTGCCTGAGAGGAGGGTTGTGTTTCGAGGAAATACAAAAGAGGGAGCGCATGCTGTGAGTTTTGATGTGAATCCCCGTATAGTTTATCCAATGGAGGGTGGAACAGCACTGATCACCTTTGAGGAAAAGGATGGTATGTAATGATCCAAACTAGCATCATCACAATAAGAAACAACATCAAAAGTGCTTAAAGGTTCAAAGAACTCAAGGAACTGAAGGGCTTAAATACACTAAAACAAAGGAGATGATTTACTAAACAACAGGTGAACAAAATGAGTAATTAAACAGAGCAACAAACTATAGGTCAAATGGCAAAACAAAGACGACAGAACCAAAACACAATGAAAACATAAACAGAACAGAATATAAGTGTAACAAAGTCTTTGGCACCAGAAACAACATTGACTGCATGGCACTGCATTGTCCACAAAGATATTGATACTTCCTAACCCTATAAGTTAAGGTCCCCATCTTAACTTATTTGAATATATCATAGTTTCTTTAAATTAGTAACTAATAGTAACTAAAATAACTGAATTCAAATGTAAAAATTAAATATTTTAATTTAAGTTTTAGGACCTGTGGCCTGTAGCACGAAGCGAAATGAACAAACTCAGAGTTTCAGAGTAAGTTTAGAGTTGACAAAACCAAACAAATCTAACCTGGTTTAGATCAGGTTCAGCAGGCTCACAAAGCTCGATATAAATGTTCTCAGTCAACTCAGAGTTTAATTCAGAGTTTGTGATTATAAGAATATATTATACAAGTTATAAGCAATTATAATTGATATAATTGCCGCAAAAGTCTGGCAATTTTGTCTCAAATTATTTGACTCTAAACTGCTTTAATTTGAAGCTAGAGATGGAGGAGTGGCTATATTGCATCAGATATATGTCACTTTGCTCACAGCTGATTGGTCCAGTTTGGGTTTGTGATCTCGAACTCAGAATAAAACCTGCTTCAGAGCAGGGTAGCCGTGTAGCGCAAGTTACCATGGTGACGAAACCTGCTCAAAACCAGCAGCAATTTTGTCTCAAATTATTTGACTCTAAACTGCTTTAATTTGAAGCTAGAGATGGAGGAGTGGCTATATTACATCAGATATATGTCACTTTGCTCACAGCTGATTGGTCCAGTTTGGGTTTGTGATCTCTAACTCAGAATAAAACCTGCTTCAGAGCAGGGTAGCCGTGTAGCGCAAGTTACCATGGTGACGAAACCTGCTCAAAACCAGCCCACCTTCTTGAGCCCGAAAACTCAGTTTGCTCAAACTAAATGCGAACTTACGTGGGTAAAAACTGAAACCGGCTTCGTGCTTCAGGCCACTGGTCTTCAGCGATCCCATTCTTTTTAACCAATGCATTTACATGACTCTTCCAGTTGTTTGTGAAGTATAGAAATTGTTTTTTCTTACTTTTACTTTACTTTTAGTCATTTAGCAGACGCTTTTATCCAAAGCGACTTACAAATAAGAAAAAGTAATTAAAAGACTGCACTAAACACTGAGACAAGAAATAAATACACTTACTGTATTAAGTGTAATAAATCTTGTAGCTTATTGCTTTATACTGTATTAATATTTTTCTAAATTTATTAAAATATTTTTTACTCAGGATTTCTAACTGATTAAATATTTTAGAGCTTGGCATAGACAGAAAAATGTTTATACATTATAAAAATGCCCATCACTTTTTAAGATTTTATCAGTTTAAACAAACCTTATTTCTGTAGAAACCTTGGTTCCTCAAAGAAGAAAAAAGGTTGTTGAGGGGTTGTAATAAAATAAGAAAATTATATATTTTTTATATTGTTTTTAATATTATGTTTTAAATAGATTTAGTTCATCTTGTAAGAAAAAAGGTTGTTGAGGGGTTGTAATAAAATAAGAAAATTATATATATTTTTATATTGTTTTTAATATTGTGTTTTAAATAGATTTAGTTCATCTTGAGGCCCCATTAGAAGTTTGCTGAGGACCCCTAGTGGGTCTAGTGGGTTATGAACCACTGCCATAGATTTTTACATTGAGACACTTTTCAGTATCATTAAAATTACTGTAACACATAAGCCTACCAGGGCTTCTTGTAGCTTATTGCTTTATTAAGTTCTCTTCAAATCTCTTCTGATACTACATCTTAGTGGCTCAGAAAATCTTGAACCTAAAGGATCATTTGGTGCAACTTGGGGACTGTACCATCACCGTGCAGGCTAAACCCATTCAGTTCCTGGTACCCAGTTATGTTGAGGTAATAGAGACAAGCTGACATCCGTTTACAAACATGGATTGTATATTTTGGATTGCATTGTGTTCCTATGGACTAACATGATATAAAACAACACTCTGTTTCTCTCTCCATCTGTTAGATGGAAACACAGGTGTGCCCACGCAGAATCCTAGTCTCCAACCTGCCAAAGGAAGAACCTGAAGATAGAGTACTAGACAAACTAGACATCCATTTCTCTAAGAAGAAGAATGGAGGCGGCGAGGTGGAGGACAGAGACATGCTACATGACTCTGGCACTGTGGTCATTACCTTTGTAGATGATAATAGTATGTTAACTAAATTCATTCAGTCCGACACATCTCAGTGCAAGATGCTTGAGGTGTTTTTTTTTTTTTAATTCTGTTTGTTTCTATTTGTCTTCAGTCGCCAAATGTCTCTCCGACAAACAAGATCATGAGGTAGACTTTGGTAAGAAGTACAAGGTGAAGGTCACTCCATTCCTCAATGGCGAGATTTCACAAATGAAGGTAAGAAGAGTAGAGTATGTCTCAATAATTTCAACCGTTAATGCTGGGTTGTTTATGATGTAAATTGACTGTTGCTCCCTTTCAGATCTGTAACTCAGTGTGCACGCGCACAGTGCTGCTGACGGGCATCCCTGACATCATGGACAAAGATAACCTGCAGGACAACCTGGAGATCCACTTCCAGAAGACGGCCAATGGTGGCGGAGAGGGGGAAGGCATCATGTACAACCCTCCAGGCCACACCACCCTGGCTTTGTTTGATGAGGACTCTCCTAAAGACAGCTAGAGCGTGTGAGAACTCTAAAAAACCTCTACAGCCCAGAAATTGAACACTGCCTTTAGACAACAAAACAGATCATTAATTCATAATACTCTATAGAACTCCTGATTTGGGTCTATTTTTCAGAAAGTTATATAGTATGGATCCCTTCACCTCTTATTTACAGTAATCTTGACCTCTTTACCTATTATAATATAATATAATATATACCTATAGAATATACGTTATATAGTAATATACTTAATTAATGGATACACTTAGTTGTATTTCTTGTCTTTTGATGATGAAAGATCCGGTCAAATTGGGTTATGGCTTATGGAGAACAAAGTCTTTAATAAATGCTAACCAAAACTATCATTGTGATGTTTACGATACACTAATAGGAATCTCGTGAAACTAAATCCAAACAAAAGAAAAGAGAAAATATATTCTGTACAATGAAAGAGAAGGTTATTTTTAAGACCTTTTTTTTTTTTTTAACATGACACATATTTGTTTTACATCTGTTTGATTTTGAGTTTTTTGTTTTTAGTCAGTCATGCTCACTGGTGAATCTCATTATTGTAACAAAATAGTTTTGAGTTATAATTTATATTTAGTGGTTATTATAAAGCTATTAAAATACATTACAATTTTATATTTTAATCAAAATCAAAGACAGTCTAACAAACACTACCATGATGATCAAAATGTATGCTTAACCACACATGAAAGCAAACTAGACCTTGTAGGTGATTGAAGCAAAAGCATATTACATATTTGAATGCAAATTGAATTTATTTGTAAAAATACAGTAACGGAAAAAGTAAAGACATCTACTTCGAAAACCCTTCGAACAAAACAAACCAATCATGAGTGCAGCAGCAGCCCCCTCACCACAATAATGACAAATGTGAAAGATTCAGCCAACAAAGAAAGTAACAGCCAACTCCATCAGGTACTTAAACAGAAGAGATGTGGAGTGCATGGATTAAAACACAAATTTAAAATGAAGGGGAAAAAATGAAACAAGGGGCCGATAGGTATTCTAGCCATTAAAACAACACCAGGAATAAGTTAAAACTGATACATTCTACATGTTCAGTGAACATTACATATTTCACAAACACATGTACATATAGGTCACATTGTTGTTCCAAATATATCATATAGATAACACACACACAGACACACACACACAGAGCCGAGTAATGATCACCTACAATTATCACATCAAGACTTTTCTAGTGGTCTCTAGAGCTGCTATGTCCGGGCCGTCATTAAGCCCTTTGTGCGTGCACAAGTTCAGCTCATGGTTTTAAATCAACTAAATCTGGCGATAACACATTGTCCTTGTCCTTCTCTAGATAGACATACACAATCATTTACACGATCTTTACAAATTTGGACTTAAAGACCAATTTAGTGTCTTTTAAAAAACAACTGTCTGTCTGTCTGTCCTCTGCTAGTAAGAAAGAAACTTACGACACCTGTTCTCTTGCGTTACACAAACAAGCAGCTCATTGACTGAACATTTACATTAAAATGATTACGTGCAGATCCTTCTCAACTGCCTGATTTCTTAGCACCATTCCCGCAATATGAAATTTGAAATGTTAATACAGATAAAAGTTGTAGGAAAATACAATTTTAGGAGACAAAAGGGAAACAGCAAAAGCGTGACTTCTTGGTAAAACAAGAAAAAAAAGTTTACAGATTGGATCAGTAACTATTGCAAGGAGAATATATTTGCTTGTTGCCTATAGTTGCTTATATATGGCTTATGGCGCTTGTGCTCTGGTTTAAGGACGATCTCTAGTGCAACAAATTGTGCCATATGGATATCCAAGCAAGCATGGAAAGACTGCATACATGTAATAGATGGTTTTCGGTTTAGAAAGGTTGTTACTGTAGAATAACACCCCTGTCTATTTAGTCTACACACAAACACTTGAGATGAGAGGTTTTAGACATGAAACCTGCTTCAGATCGGTTAGACGATCACTGGCGCCCAGTCCCTCTGAGTGCGTCCATACTGTACACGGAGAAACAGGACAGAGGTTGAGACAGTGTGACAATGGAACGAAAGAAAAGAAAAAAAAAAGTATTATTAATTCAAGGGCTATTCAAAAAACTTCTCTACCTGGATGTCAGTGAGCTCCTTATGGAATCTCTTAGCAAGGTCCGGACCGTTCTTCATTGTGGGAATTTGGTAAGTCTAAATGATTTAAACGAATAAAAAGAGCAGTGTTTTCAATAAATGTACAAATGCTTATTAAACTGGCAAGATGCTGTCAGTGGACATTTGCATTAGAGAAGCAAAGTGTGCATTTCCTGGTTACCTGTCCTCTGTAGAGCAGACTGCCAACTGGACACACCACGCATGCAGTGCCTGAACCGAACACCTCCAGAATCCGGCCGTCATCTAAAGCGTCTATCAGCTCCTTCATTAAAACTCTGCGCTCGGTCACTTTGAAGTCCCCCTGAAAAAGACACATGACCCTTACAAACAGTATTATGGCAGAACTATGATACAGGCATGGCAACAGACATCTTGGTACTTGATATGTAACATGTCACTGAACAATTATCATATTCATTTACGGTATTAAAAAGAATGCCATGGTGCTAGAATGGCACATGTCCTTAATGTGTCACTGTCATGTCATTTATTTATTTGAATATTAACATACAAATATGGTTTTGCAATCTAGCAAACCTTAGATAGATATTAATGTTTTAGAGAACACATGAAGTTGAGAGTTGAGAAACTTCCCCCTTTCCATTATTGTTTCTCACCCATTCTCTGGCAAGGTCTAGCAGTGACTGCCTGGTGACTCCTGGAAGAATGACACCATCAAGTGGAGGGGTGACTAACTCTTTCTCTACAAAGACATGCAAAATGTCAGCAAATACAGTGGGTATAGAAAAGAATCACCCCCGTTTAAAATAATCACATTTTGTTGCTTTGCAAGACTGTGATGGAAATGTTTTGTATAATGGCCTCAGAAGGAGTCAAAGGTATTTACAATGTCACAAAACCAGAATGTGCAGACAGAATATGATTCAAGAATTTAGAGTTTCCCAAAAAAGTGCTTAACAGCAGAACCTACAGTCACATGACTAGCTTAGATCATTACCAACCAATCACCAGAACAAATCACAGTGAAGAAAACTTGAGTGATATTGATTTTTACTCAAATGTACATGCATCTTTCTGTTAAGGAGTCTCTCTTGGTTGTTGCGACCAGTGGGTTCCCGGCCGTGAATACACTTTTATTCCTGCAAAGAGCAACTTGGGAGTGTTGTGTGGTATATGCTGCGCAGCTGAAGAATAGAAATACTAAAGATTCTACGCTCAAAAGACCACCGCAAAGACAGCGATAGTGTTGGAAGACTATAGAGCCGTTCTCGGGCTGAGGCTGTAATACTCTGAGTTAGTATTAAAGATCCTGTGTCGGACCAGCATACAGCTGAGAAGGATGGTGAGAGTGTATAGATGCTAAAGACCTGTGTGCTCATGTGTGATTGAGGTAGTGATAGTAGCTTCTTGACGGGACGCCGTCACCATACTTCAGGGAAGTATTGGATTGGATTGCGAGTATTCGGGGAATTCAGGGAATTAGTTCGAGATACTGTAGTTATTATATTAACAACTGGAAGTTGTTTAAATTGTCAGTGGTGAAGTCAGGTTAGTATTGGGAATTAGTATTTGTTTCATCCAGCTATATTTACTCAGTGCAACTTATAACATCCAAGTGAAAGATTTAACACCAACATGTCAGGAAAAAACTAAACAAAACAAAACAAAACAGAATCACTGAGTTGGAAAAAGGATCACCCCCTTGTGTCAGTATTTTGTTGAACCACCTTTTGCTTTAATTACAGCCTTTAGTTTGTTGGGATCTGTCTCTACTAACTTTGCACATCTAGACTTTGCAATATTTGCCCACTGAAAGTCAAATGGCTTTGTGCGCCATTGAGAAGGTGACTGGCTACACCTGATTGAGTTTACAAGTCATTTTTAGGAGGGGGGTGATCCTTTTTCCAACTCAGTGATTCTGGGTTTTTATTTTTTTCTGCATGTTGGTGTTATATCTTTCACTTGGATGTTATAAGTTGCACTGAGGGAATACAGCTGGATAAAACCAAAACTGTGTACGTCTTCATTTCAGGCTGCAAAGCAACAAAATGTGAATATTTTAAAGGGGGTTGATTCTTTTCTATACCTACTGTACATTTTACCACCAGCAGAGGGAGACAATCATTATTCATGGAATAACAAATTACTAAACATCAACATCTTGACAAACTATGAAGCAGGCCACACTGTAGTGCAGTGCACTTGACTTAACCTTGCTATTTTGAGAGTGAGAAATGAACCGGAAGCAATATATACTGTGACTTTTTTTCTCGTCAGGGCTCCCATACCATTTTATCGATGATTTTCCATAACTTTTTTTTATTCCTTCATGATTATCAAATAAGGATTTTTAAAAATCACTTGATAGAGAATACACACACACACACACACACACACACACAAACCAATTTCTAGCCAATTAAATATTGTACAGAATTGTTCATGATAGAAATTTCCATAGCCTAAAATTTTATTTATTTTCAAGACATTTCTAGGCCTGCAAATCATGATTCTCTCATATTGCCAAGTGTTTCATGACTGCAGAATCCCAGTTTGGTATTTTTACACACCAAAAAGTATGGGTAGCATGCTGCGGTTTTATTCCTAAAATAACATAACCCTTGTAAAAAATACTGTTTACAGAAACAAGAGCCACAACATCCATATGTGTAAACATAGGCATTTAAAGGTACACTACATTCGTTTAAAAAAAATAAATTTTAATTTACATTTAGTCATTTAGCAGACGCTTTTATCCAAAGCGACTTACAAATGAGGACAATAAAAGCAGTCAAAACTAACAAATATTAGTTAAATATTATAATATATATAATATATTAAATATTAGTTCCAAATTTACAAAATTTATATAACGAGCGAGTACATCATGAATCCATCTTCCAAACTGTTTTTATCTTATCCTGAATCACTTCAGTATGCCAATAATAAGGGTTTATATTCAGACTATTTTAGACCTATTGGGACGACAACCACTGCGGAGAAGCCAAGTACCTGCATGACTCGTCATATCCATAAACAGAGAGAAGTAGCTCCGGCTACAATGTTTTTTCCACAACAACAGTTACAAAGTGTACCTTTAAATAAGCACATTTTGGGTACTAAAACACACTTTTGCACCTAAAACACGTTAGGACTGCAGAAGCTTTTAATTCAGAGTTTCTAGAAGCTACTCTCCCTCTCACCTCCTTTCTCTGTGGTCCAGTAGATGAAGAGATTCATGGTTCCATAGAGAAGGCTGCAAAAAGAAGGAGGGTCACCATTAAAGATAAAAAGATCAAAATCATTCGACAAATTAATAATTATATATTAATATCTATAGTCTCTTACTTCAGTTCCTATGAAGGTTGGTCTGATGTACAGGCTGGCGTCTGTGGAGTAAGGAACCCATTCTTGGTCGACCTCAATCAGCTTATTGATACACTTTATCAGTTCGACCTTATCAAACAACTAAGAGGGATGAAAGAGAGAGAGAATATGCTGATGGAGATGGGAGCGGATACGGCACACAGTTTGGCTAAGTGGAGATGTAATAATAATAATCACAGAGCACTAGTCAATAAGCTGAAGTAATGCCCAGTGGAATAAGATAAAGACTAACAGGCAGGCAGCTCCTCTCGGCGCTCCGGTACATGCGCTCCATATTCAGCATAGGCCTGAAGAGACGGATACTGTTATCTACTCCCCGGAAAGCCTTCATACCCTCAAATAGCTGAGAATAAAACAGAATATCAGATAAAAATGATTTAATAAAAAAAGGCACAAATTTTGGAAATTGGTCTTAAACATTATTAGCAAGCCCTATAGTTCACTTCAGTTTAAAATGGATCATATTAAATAAACCTATATTAAGACAAGGTCAAATAACTGTGCAGAACATTCATGGAAATACTAGCTGTAGCAATAAGATTACTCAGCCTTACCAAGCTCACAGAGGCATTTTTTTTGTTAGAAAATACAATAAAAATAATATAATTATAATACGAATATTGAAATATTATTATATTTTAAAATAGCTGTTTTCTATTCTAATATGTGACCCTGGACCACAAAACCAGTCATAAGGGTCAATTTTTCGAAATTGAGATTTATACATCATGCGCAAAGCTGACCTGCTTCCAGTGTACAACAGTGAGCGCAAGCTACATTAAAGTGATTATTACATTTTGAATATGGATATTTTTCTTACAAAAACGCATCGATTCGCTACAGAAGGCCTTTGTTCACCCCCCCGGAGCCGTGTGAGACACTTTTTTTTTTAATGGATGGGCGCATTTTATTTAACTGCTTTTGGACGGATGCATGCAACAACCGCTGAGTGCCATGAAACAGCTTGAAAGATCAAAGACAATTTTTTATATAACTCCGACTGGATTCGCCTGAAAGAAGAACGTCATATACACCTAGGATGGCTTGAGGGTGAGTAATTTATGGGCTAATTTTCATTTTTGGGTGAACTAACCCTTTAAGACTGGTTTTGTGGTCCAGGGTCACATATATTTTAAAATGTATTCCTGTGATGGCAAAGCTGATTTTCAGCAGTCATTACTCCAGTCTTCAGTGTCACATGATCCTTCAGAAATCATTCTAATATGCTGTTTTGTGGGCTCAAATTGTTATTGTTATCAATGTTGAAAATAGTTCAAATAGGAAACGTGATACATTATTTTGTTCAGGATTCCTAAAAATGTAAATAAATATAGAAAAGAACAGCATTTATCTGCATTAAAATATTTTGTAAACTTGTTAATACCTTTACTGTGTCTTTTGATCAATGTTTTTCATTCTTCATTAATTTCTTTCCAAAAAACAACAAAAAACGTACTGACCCCAAACTTTTGAGCAGTATTGCATATAAACATCACTGTCAAGCTTCATAATTAACTATATATTCAAGATTATTTAATGTAATATAAAATTAACAAATTTTGTATTAAATGTATAAGATTAAGAATTATAAACAACATATACATACATAAAATAATAATAATTTAATACAATATTTTAATAAATTATTAATTGCAATCACAATATCAAGGAGATGTATATATATTGCGCAGACACTTCATTTCTACATTTTCACAGTTTGTTGGGGCACAGCATCTGACAGAATTCAGATAAAAACAGCATACTTGGGAAATAAAGTCAACTTGCTTTTGAATAAATGAGAAAAAAAGATGCTAGGAACCATGTGGCTCACACACTCCCTCACCTCTATGGAGTAATGCAGGGCTGAGGAAGCAGGGTGAAGGGACAGATTCTGAAAGGCCTTGATCTGAGGTGCCTCCCATCCTCCTGCCGCAGACCAGCTGATGGTCAGCATGTGGTCGGAAAACTGCTTGCCGAACACGAGGGTTGAGGGGTCTGGCTTTGGCTTCACTACAGGGTTCCTCTCTATGGTAAGATCTGCAGCCTGACACAAACAAACGGGGAGAAAAAGACGGGGAGAAAACGAAAAGACAGAGGGGGGCGGGGAGTAAAGCGGGCACGTGGAGAGGAGTTTATTCATTATCATTGATTGCACATGCATTTGAAAAATCTGGATTCATCATGCCAGTCAAGCTCTTATGGAAATTGAATTAAATTAAATTGCAGTGAGAAGGGAAGGGGGTGTTGGAAAAAAAGAAAGCATGCAAGAAGGCAAAAGCACAAAGAAAAGAGACATCAGATCCCACAAGGTGACACCGTGGCCTGCTTAACACTTCAGAAAATGCAACTTTACAGGTCTGGAAGACCTGCATTGCCCCAAAAATGGGATCGTAAACTCTGAGCCAACTGAAACAAACACACATAATCAATCACAAGACCTGAAAGCCCAGGCTGACCTATGGTGGCATGGAAAAAAAGTGGTGCATAAACCTAGCACAACAAGGTTGTTTCAATACCTTAAAGGAAGAACTGACGAACCGCAACGACCCACATGACAGGGAGAGAGGCTGAAGAAAGCGTCCATTCAGTGCCTTAAAACACAGAAACAGAGAGTGACTTCAACCGTTTCCTTTCATAACCCAATCAGACACAGAGCACGTTCTTCTTGACAGCTGTTGTATAGCCCTCGTGAGATGTGAAGGTTTAGTATGTACTAGCTGTATATACCTGCATTTGTGCACAAGGAGACAGCTGGCTCTCACAGTAGCAGTGCTTTTTAATAGCTAAAAAACCCTGAGTGAATAAGTAAAGCAAAGAAAGGAAATGTGTGTTTGCCTATTTTACTCTAAGACACACACACTAGTCCTACTCTTATTACAGTTTTGTTTTCGTGCTTTATTAGACATTTGTTTACATAATAAATAATATAGCAGGGCTACACGATAGCTCTGTCGGGAGACCTTGCCAAACTCTGTGCATAATTTGGCAGGCAAAAGCGTCTTATGGCAAGATATTTTACCACTAGTTCCTGAAAAACTAACTAGCATATAATTTTGCAACTATAGTATTATTTTAATTATTATTAAGTAAACCGATAGTGACTAGTATCATTTTCAACTTCAGCATACTAATTATTCATTCAGTTATCTCTTTGCTACCAGTCACTACCAAAATATTGTCAACTATAACACCAAAGTTACTGGTAGAAAAGTGAAAAGAGTTCAAAGGCAAAAGTTGCAACAGTTCACTTCCAAGTAGCATTCCAGCATTACTAGTAACTATAATTTAAGTAGTACTTACATATTTTTAGTATTAGGACACTACTATGAAACTGATTTTTTTTTTTATCTCACAATTTACAATGGCTTTTCACTTATATGTAATGACTAGTCAAAACTTTATAGTTCAACATTAAAAACTAAATTTCAATATTAAAATCTAGAAAGATTAAACATTTAGTTACATTTAGTACCTAAAATATAAGTACAAACACTGCATGATAAGTTACAAGTGAAACAGGAATACCTACCAGCAACAAGTGGATTACATACTAGGCAGAAGTGGTTAGTTAATATCACAGATCCCTATTGATTATATTTGCAAACCGTAACCAGCAAAAGTGGAATAGTTACTTGTTGGATAGTGACTAATAGTAAATGAATACTAGTGACTCATTAACTGAAAAGACATTGATTACTATTACTGGAATGAATACTAGTATCTATCTGATAAATTGCTACAAGTAAAACTGCAAACCTTACTAGTCATTATAGTATTATTATTATATAATGTTATTATTATAACATTATATCATATTGTAGAATATTATCATATTATAGAATATTATTATTATTATGTTATTATATATTTTTTGTTTGTCTGGAAACATAAAAAAAAATAAAATGTATTTATTTTGTATATTTTTATGAATGATTGTTACGACGTCTTGCCATAGGCGCGTGCGTTCATACGGAAATACGTGGAATACTGCTCTCGTTCACAACGCAAGCGTTAATCCGCGATTGCCGATTTACAGGCAGATTTGCGTATGAACAGCAATTCAGAGTGAGAATCAACAAATGACCCTCTGATGTTTTATCCAAATGTAAAATCAAACGCTTAAAAATATGCATCCCGCTCATGTGATCACTGAAACTTGCGAGTTGTCGATTTGCAACGACGACGATGATCTGCAGTTTAAAGCTGCTAAATTCTGTTCTGTTAAATAAACTCCATACACGTCGAGAGTATTTAGACAGAGCCGTTAATTATTGACAGAAGGATTTGGAGATGTGGCAGGGGGATAAGTGAAATGATCTTTGAACTCACCGTCCTGATCGCTGCCATTGCTGCTGTGCTGAGATGAATGGTAAACTAGTCCGAGTGGGAGCAGCAGCCCGGGACTGGTTGATCTCTGCGTTCCGGATTGGACCCCTTAAGAAAACAGAGGCAATGTGCTCAGGGTTTGAATCGTTAAAAGTTTCTTCAATTTTCATTTAAGCTCATTCGCATAATTTTCAAAACAGGCCAGTGTGATATTTGCATCAGAAGGCTCGTTTGAAATATCTTAAATGTTATTATTCGTGATGTGCAGGAGGATATAGCCTTAAAAATTCAAATGCTGGAAACTTCAGGCTTTCTAAATAAGTAGGATATTTCTGAACACTCATATGATATGGTTTAATAAATAGTCGGTTATATCATAATATTTATCGTCTTTATATGAATTTTAAGTCATTAATGTTACAAACAAAACTATTCCCATCCATCAAAGGGTTAATAATAACCCGAGGGTAGGCGTGACGGAGCTCTCGCATCTGATTGGATAAAAAAGTAGGGGTCAAACTACGCAATCACCGGGGTTAAACAAGGTTATGAGGAAACATTCCATTCATTGGCCAGTATATGAGGCGTTGGTCCGATCCTGTTAAATTATTGGCTTTTGGACATTTGAAGACATATATTTTATGTCACTACCTTCAGCTGATGAAAATAAAAATAGCCTGTCATCTGTGTTGGTCACTATTGTAAACAAGCCTGTGTAGCTTTAGATTGCACAGAAACCTAGTTTTCCATTTGCATATTTAATGGATTTAGGATTAGAAATTTTATTTTCTGTCTCAATCAAAATTTTCATCAATCTTTATTATTAGATTAAGCTCTTCAGTCATTAGTATTTACTGTCTTTGAACTTGCATATACCATAAAAGCAGCACATTTCCAGCTGTTTAATACAGTTAAGGACTCACCAGATCTTTTAATGGCCACAACGTTTTGATATCAAAAGATTCACAACAGTATCAACACTGCACACGGTTTGGCTTATATTACTATCTCAGAATAATCCCCATAGGTGGCATTTTAAAGAAGTTCTGACATACTTTTCCTAGCTACTATTAAATGATCTGACAACAATGTAAATTAATGAAGCTTTTTAATTACTACAAACAATAGAAATACAATGTATGAAGCAAATCACAACCTGTCAAGACTCATTAAAGATTTGAAAAATCATTACATCACAGATAAAATTGGATCATTGTCCAACAAACTGTCCAGGGAATGTTTACATGTAAACATCAGTAAGTCTTTGCACATTCATGGTACTGTAATTCACAGTGCAGGTCCCTTTCATATAATATTTAACTAATATTTGCATAAAAAAATGAAAAACTCAGCATTTAGATTAATTAATTAAGATTTCATGGATACACCGAAAAGTCCTATTACTATTAGATATACAAACAACTGGCTTAAATTTAAATTGAACAATTATTGCACCATTTACCTGATCATGAAGCAGCATGAAAGTACGAAATGGCAAGTAAAAGAAAAACAATTTTTAATTGCTTAGAAGTTAAGTAAACTTTCAAGAATGTGATTGTTTAACATTCAGCTTAAACTCGTTCAAATAAAAGTTGTGCAAATCAATTTGCACAATGATTTGAAATGGTGCAATGATTTAGAAAAATCTGCAAAGTCATTTCATCGAGCTTTCCATCAGTCTGGTTATGGAATTTGGCTTTTGAAGCCGTAGTTCAGTTCAGCCCCTCCACTTAGAAACAAATCTATCCCAGTACAGAAAGTGGCATCAGCTGCCAAGAAGAGGGCAGCTAATCCACTCTCAGTCTCCGTTCCCATTCGACCAATCAGCTGTTGAGTAGAAATATGTTACTGTAATATATTCAGCAGAACACCATTCTTCTATTGCTCATTTAGCCTTATGAACACTTACCTGAGCATTTTCTCCCCCCTTAACAGTGGCAGCAGCATTTTCTGTGTGGCCTGCAAGCTCCTCCCACAGAGGTGTCATTATATTGCTTGGAGAGATGCTGTAAAAGAGTTTGAATGTTAGTAAACAGCATGTTCACAGATAGAAATTCAATAGGATTAGAAACAGAGATTAAGATATAAATAACGAAGTAAGGGACAGCTTTAGATGTCAAGGGGACTGGGGGTAATGGCACTCACCAGTTCACTCTCACTTGATAGCGACTCTCGTCCACAGCCATTGCTTTAGTCATGGCAGTGATGGCCCCCTTGTGGATATATGTGAGTATTACTGTTACTTCCAACTTGTAAGACGATCAGGTAAAGCACTCGGGACAAGCAGAGAAACTCACCTTGGTTGCCACATAGGGAGCCGCATCTTTTTGACCTATTGAGGCGACAAGGCTGGACAAATTGATGATGTTTCCTTGTGTTTTACGCAGATACGGCAGTGCATACTGACCCAAGGTAATGAAAAGAGGTTAAAAAAGAAAAAAGCAGTCATTCTGCACAAGTAAATAGACCAAACCAAAGTTTTTTACATCACTTCCTTACCTTTGAAGCAAGGAAGTAACTGATGAGGTTCAGATTAAGCAGGTCTCTAAACTCCTCTGCAGTGGTTTCATCTGTGGTCTTGTGAGGGGGGTCTGATAGAGGATTGAAATAAAAATCTATTTCTTTATTAATTTATTAGACAATTTATTTAGAAAAAAATTATTACTATTTTGTAAAAAATAAAAAAATAAATAATAATAGAATTTTTCTCCAAATAAATCTAAAAGCCTCTGGTTAAAATAAAATAAAACAAATAAAAAGTTCAAAGTACAAAAAAATGTAACAAGGGTGAATAAAACGTTGACTTACGCCACCCAGCATTGTTCACCAAACAGTCTAATTGTCCAAACCTCTCAATCGTCACATTGATTAATCGCTTCAAGATAAGATATGATAATTAAAATGAATGAAACAATACATTTAGAACTATATGACATATTTGTTTTGAAAGTCCTTATGTATTATAAAAATAAAATAAGAAAAACAACATTGTAATTCTAATTATTTTTAAAAGCCTAACCCACAAAACAGCACAAAAAACGTTTATACATTTTTTTTATATATAATACTGATCTCAAGTTTTATATGGAGACCTTTTCAAAAATAATAAAATAACTTAAAAGTTTAATTGTTAATTACTTATTAGTTAAGTATTACTATTATTTTATCCGTTTCCTCTGCATTATGTATTTGCTCTCATGTAAATACAAGTTTAAGAAGAAAAAGGAAAGAGAAAAGTGTAAGACAGAGATGTTATGATTGAATGTAAGGACACACGAACGCCTGAGGATACCTTGATGTCATCCTCTTTTGTCACGTCACATGACACAAACGTGCATGATCCCGGTCCTTCCTTATTCAGCGCAGATTCAAGAGACTGGCCAGCTGACAATTCAGCTGACAATTATAAAAAAGAAGGAAACGTTATTGCATTTACTGGTGAAAGAAACGTATAGCTAAAAGGCTATTTAAATCATATCACATACTCTCTTTTGCGCAGAACACAACTTTGGCTCCGTTTTGCACTGCAAAGCAAACACGAATTTAGTTTTACTTACTCTCCCTTTTCTTTCGATTACTCAATGGAAAGATAAATATGATAAACCCTTACCAAACACTTTAACGATGCCCCTTCCAATGCCTCTAGTGCCCCCAGTAACGATGACAACTTTGTTGACATAACGCTGAGCACAAGCCATGCTACTACGTTATACGTTCACTTATGTGTACTTATGCAGCAAATGTAAATAATGTCAAATTTCTGCACAGGACTGACAGAGTCTGGTCGAGTAAGCGGTTCCTAATGTACTGAAGTCATCTGATAGAGAAGTTGTAGCTACCCGATGTCATGTGTGTCAACTAGAGATGTTCGCTTCCTGGACGAATCGTTATTTTGAAGCTATTCAGTGAACTTGAGGAACCAGTTCGCCAAGTCCGACCGAATCGTCTGAAATATGATCCAATTCCGGGTTTCCAAACTCTTCTTAATTTAGCGCTGCTCCAGCAGGTGCTCCAAACTCCAAAACTCTAGTACACTGAACTGAGAACAGTCTCTTTCGGACATGTCTGATGTGCAGAACCGCGGCATAAAACTGAGCATGCGTGCAACTTGTGTGTGAGGATCGCAAAGCTGGATAGCTGTATTTTGAAACACACTTCTTTAATTTTATAATTGATACAAAATTAATTTTGTATTTTATATACTTTGTCCCAACAGTTACTTAAAAAAAAAAAAAAACACTATAGCACTATAAATATTTCCACAAAAATCGTCAGTGTAGATGTGAACTAAAGTTGCACAAACGAGCAAGAGTCTTTCTGATAAAACAAGCATACGTGAATCGAGGACCTGAATGAGGGAACGTGCAAGTTTCTTTATGTTCTCATGAATTCTGTAAACATGTCAGTTGATTAAGAAAATTATATTCACTTTATATGGACTTGTTAAACATCCGGGTTTCACATCACTGAATATATTGGGCGCTTTGAAAAACTTTAATGTATTACTATTAGGCCAAAGGTGAATAAAACGTCGACTTACGCCACCCAGCGTTGTTTGTCCAAAACTCTCAATCATCACACTGATTAATGGCTTCAATGTAAGAAGATATGACAATAATAAATAATACATTTAAAACTGTGACATATTTGTTTTGAAAGTCTCTATGTATCATAAAATGAAAGGTACTAGGCTACATTATAGCCTAATTCAAATTATTTTAAAATTATTTACAAATTATTTAAACGCAATAATAATTATTATTCACAAAATAGCACAAAAATGCATTAGTATTTATAATATTGATAATATATATTCAATATTCAAATATGGAACATACTAAAACCATAAAATGTTAAACTGCTAAAGCTTTTTAAATCTGTGTAATTTATTATAATAATGCTAATTATTATTATTATTATATACTTATTTTTATTATTATTATTATTATTATCATCATTATTATTAAATCATCTATCACTTACACATGACTTTAGGTGTGCTGGGATAATAGTATATAATGATGTTGATGTTTTATTTATTTATTTTTTATTTTTATTGAACAGGTTAATTGAAACAAACTGTCCAAGAGAACCAGTTTGCGGGGCGTGGAGGGGGAATTAAACGTAAGAACTGAACTGAAAAAAAGACATATTTCAATTCACTATTTTTCAGTATAGACAGTATTTCTACAAAGAATAATTAAACATTTTTTTTATTATTATTAACTGAGATTGGAATGTTTGTGGAATATTGCAACGGAATATTTTTAAATTCATAATCATGAACTGCATGACTAATGTACTACAAAAGAAATACACAAGTGACTTGAAAACCTTGAAAAAAATGTTTAAAAAATTAGGATACACTTTCCAATATACACATTTTAAACATGAACCCCAATTTTGCTCATTATTATGTATAATTATATTCAGATTTTTTTATATTCTGAATAATTCATTATTTTGTTTCCTGGCAGAAATGCTGGGGTGGGATAAAATAACAAATTGCAAAAACCTATCATTTATACATGAAAAAAATAAAATACAAATATAAAAGGGATCAAATGAGAGAGACAGGCATTTTAAGGTGTTTTGGACAGTAAGCTGATGAGGGGACGAGGGGCTCTGGATTGAATTTCAGCATGACAGCATTCCCCAGCGCTGCAGTGAGCGTGAGAGGGAGTGAAGACAGTGACCTACAAACAGGTTTAAGTATCCTTACGGCACTGACCGAGTGGAGGACGGAGTTTGTGGTTCAGGGTACAGGAGAAAACACCTCCTGTTGGACTCATAGGGTAGACCGTCTGGCTGAAAGGGTGACAGTAGATACACAGCTCATGGTGTGTTGCAGGTAGGGAAGAAACACGGATAGCGTGGGGTAACTATTCTGGATTTACGGACACTAGTGGCAGAGGGTAAGTGGAGGGACAAACAGGGTGTGTCTTCTCAGAAACTTTTCAGAGACCCAAACCTCTGTATTCCTAATACCAAATTTCAGATTTTTTGGGAGATATTAGCGGATTGTGACGCTTTTGTTGAACATTTTTCACCCCTTACCTTCATTTAAGTCTTGTTTTACACTTGTATTATATTGACAGGTTGTTTTGGTGCTTCACATAAACTGGTTCTGTTAACAGGGATGGTTTGATAGTCTTGATTTTTTTTTTTTTTTTTTGGCAAATGTATTTATTTAATTATCGATTTATATATTTAATTTTATTTATTTGTCTGAAGTCTTGTAGTCTTATTCTCAGGGTGAGGTTCAAAGTGGTAATGGATCTGTCTCTAGGAGTCAACACAGGGTTCGGATAGAGTACATGAAATGTTTGTATATGATTTCATGGAACGGCAGGAGAAGTTTCTGCAGAAGTATTTAAGTATAGATACCATCTTCAGTTACATAACTGGAATGGGATTGTATAAATGTCTTGTTGTAGAGCAGATTATTTTTCTATTACACATTCTATTGCACACTTTAATTCAATTATACCAATTAGAAAATAGATAAAAGTATTTTGCATTATAAATGTGTTTTTTATTTTAATGTATTAAATTAAATTGTATTACACCTAATCTGTAAAAATGATTTTGTTGTAAATAAAAAAATATATATATTATTGGAGTATATTTTTCAAGAAAGTATACTATTTCAGTCTTTCTACTTTCACATAAAATTCAACATGTTATTTGTTGTTTGTATTTGTAATTATTCAATTTTTTTTGCAATTTCTGAGTGTAATGCAATTAATACAATGTAATTCAGTTTAAATGTTTTAAATTACATTATTATTCCATAGACAGACAGACAGACAGACAGATAGATAGATAGATAGATAGATCTAACACAAATTTAACAAACCTTTGACCGCTGGGTTCATGCTTGGCTGAAATGATTGTGTTTCTACTCAATAAAACAGGCTGAGTGAACAAGAAAGAAGACGAGATGGACAAAGGAGAGGAATCGGACAGGGGAACGGAGGACAAAAAACAAGATGAGGAAGAGATCAGCGAAAGTGACAAGAACCTCAAGGACCAGCGCAACAAGGCAGAAAAGGGTGACAAAGAGAAGGGTGATAGGAAGAGAGAGAATCGAAGATCTGGTTCAATGTGGAGAGCAGGTTGGGCGCTGTCCGAACGACTGGCCATCAATGTGTCAGGCATGCGCTACGAGACACAGATTCGAACCCTGGCCCAGTTCCCTGACTCCCTGCTCGGTGACCCTCAGCGGCGTCTGCGCTACTTTGACCCACTCAGAAATGAGATCTTCCTGGACCGCAATCGATTCTGCTTTGATGCCATCCTTTACTTCTATCAGTCAGGAGGTCGGTTACGGCGGCCTGCCAATGTGCCTCTGGACGTCTTCATGGATGAACTGCGTTTTTATGAGCTGGGAGAGGATATCATGGCTCGCTTCAAAGAGGATGAGGGCTTCCCCAAGGAGGAGCCTCGGCCCCTGCCAGACAATGAGATCCAGCGCAAGCTGTGGATGCTCTTTGAACACCCTGAGTCCTCTGGAGGCGCCCGCATCATCGCCATCATCAGCGTGATGGTGATTGTGGTCTCTATCCTCATCTTCTGTTTGGAGACGCTGCCTGACTTCAGAGTAGAGAAGGAGCTGAGAGAGGTGAGAGGAGCAGTGGAAAGACATGCCAATGTTACAGTGTTTGACCAGGTGTCTAGCAAACGGTTATCAGTTGATATTCCCATACAGAAAATGCAGGATTTATTTTTTTCATTAAAAAGAACACATAATGCACAAAACATGACCAACAAGCTCAAGCCATAGTAATAAGAAAGAATGTTAGAATGGCTGTTAGCATGAAGCAGATGGGTTCCTGAGCATATGAAGATGAATGAGCATAAATAAAATAAAATTTATAAATATTAATATATTATTTAAATTAGCATGAAATGAAAATTCACTCTATCTCTTTGCTAAGAATGTTATTAAGAGTTTATGTCATTGATCTTATTGTGAACGATTCATCCATGATATGTTTTTTTTTTTGACAAATTTTTAATCAAAATTTCATAACTTGGGGGAAACTAAAGACTTAAATCCTGCACTTTTTAATAACTGACCTCATTAAGATCCGCCTTGGTCCAATCAACAACCAATGGACAGAACCAAGTCCCCGACGTAATTTTTTTTTCTAAATAATCCATTTCAATTAGATGTACTTCCATTTCAATATGGAAGAAAGGGTCTTTTGCTACTTCCGTTATGTTGCAACTTTAATATTACATCATTTATGATATTTTTATTTTTAACTATTAATAGCTATCAATAACTATTTTAAATATTAATTTAAAACCTATATGTGTGGTCACATTTACTGTTGTTCTGCGAATTCCAGTAATTTTAAAAGGAATCCACATGACTGGGGATTTAACGTGAAGACGACAGATTTCCACACACACACACTCACTCTCACACACACACACACACTCTAACACACACACACACACACACACACACACTCTAACACACACACACACACACTCTCACTCACACGTGTCGACCAACAGAAAGCTGCTTGGTTTGAAAGTGACTCTATTGTGAGCTGTGCTTCATACATCATTACACTGTTGACAAAAGAGACTTTTTATGCCTGCGAAATTTGTAAGATGTGTCTGCACCTTCTTAAATATTCTCAATGTACTTGACTGTCACTCAAAATCCTATTGAAGTGAACATGTACGAGCAGTGTAGTCAAAAAAAAATTCCTATTCTCATAGAATTTTTGGCCAAGTGCATGGACCAAACACAGATGTTTACATTTTTAATGGTTGACTTCTGTTGTTCTGTTGCCACATTGAATTAGCCTACCGGAAATAACAGGCTATAATGTTGTGTTTGTATTATGTAATTTTTAGTGCACAAACTCATCTAAGTAGTGTGCTGTGTAAATGTACACTGCATACTGAATTTCTATCAAATGTAAAAACAATGTTTAATGCTAAACACTAAGGCATTCTTACTGACTATATATAGTTTCACATACAAATTTAAAAATGTGTATACATTTCAAATCACACAAATAAGGGAAGTTTAAAGTGTGAGAAGTTGCATAAAAAGAAAACAGCAGATGAAAAGTTCAGGAGCAGAAGAGAGTGTAGGTTTATTGCTGAGATTATTTTAGACGTGTCGTTAAATCTGATACGCACATTGGGAGTAGAGACACTGGGGGGTTGGAAAACAGTCAAGTGACGTGTCCGTGGAGAGAAACAACCGGCGTACACAGATAGAAAAAAAGGGAAGGAGATGAGAAATGACAAGATGACAGAGATGGCCCTCACTGCAGAACACAAGATCCAGGGGGCGTGATTGGATCCAGATCCAACTCCTCCCACCTTACATATACCTAAACCTACCCGTCTCCACCCCCTGATCCCTAAACCCACCCATCTCCACCCCTAAACCTACCAATCTCCACCCCCTAGATGTGGATCCAACCACGTCCCTGGATCTTGTGTTCTGCAGTGAGGGGCTACTGGGGGATGACAGGTGACGGTATGAAAGAGCGTCTGTGCTTGATCGAGTGAGGGAAAATAGAGCGACACAGGGTGGGTTGGGACTTGGGAGCAAGGAGGGAAAGTTAGTAAAGAGTATCGAATTAGTTTCCCAGCAGCGACCCAACTGCTTTGGCACAAGACCGCAACCTCAACACGCTGCCAAAGCAGCTCAGTAATTCTGCATGGATCAGACAGTCAATGACCAGTAAACTAAAGCGGGTGAGAGAGAGATAGTACATTCTCAAGTTTCACCTTAGAGATCTAAGGCGTTATTTTTAGAGTAAGGACAACCCTTCAGAGCATATTAACACAGGAGCTTGTATTAATAAACAGACCCCCTCGAATGCTGAGATAGGAATGGAAACATACTTTCATATCATCTTATGATGACTTTAGCAAAATCTAAATAAGCACTACGATAGGGAACACTTAATAGCCAGCTAGCCAGAGACAAGATTACACACCACACGTGCATACGAGCTCACATCTCACATGCCATATCTTCTAATCTCCTATCTTACTATTTAAAAATCTGTTTTCCATTCAAACACACAAAGTTTAGCTTGGTGTTATACGACTGGAAACTTAAGTAAGGTTATATGTGTTTATGGATACATATTTTTAAATATCCCTACTCTGGTTACCTTTTACTCACATCTCACTCACGAGTCATTTTTTTATGGAGTCAGAGTGATAAAGAGCAAAAATGATTGACCTTTGAGTGAAAGGTCATGTACTGTGACCCTGAAAGCAGAATAGGACATTCAACTTCACTCAAGAAGTGGGTGTCAAATGGGCAAACAATTTGTTTCAGTCAGGCACTTGTTAGGCAAAACACGTTTGGCCACAACAGTTTCAGAAGTTAGCTTTCTATTAAACAGTTTTATTAACTTAAAGCTACAGTATGTAACACTGTATGCCCTCTAGCGGTTAAAAAATAAAACTGCATGCTCTGCTCCTCTGAGTCTGCATGGATGAATGTGGTTCGCGGAGGAAGTATTAAAATCTACATTGAATAAACTAAAATAAACATTGAAATCTAAAAAAGGTGTCACCATTATGCTGTTGTTTTGACTTATTGCAAACACTGATGTTTTTAAATAAATGATGTAATAAAAGTTACAAACATTACAAGTCGTTAACACTGGACAATAGGGATGTAACGATTAACCGCGAGCCGGTTGAAAATCTATTCAAATATGTGACGATTCAAATCGGTTGAGATGCCAAACAAATCGCGATACAATCGGAGTACGAGTTTATATGAATGTGTCTCTGAGGGGCACTGACTGTCTTTAGAAAAGTTTACGTGGTATTTTCACGTGCAGCAATAGTCTAATAAAACGACACCTTTTCATTTACTGTATAATGTCTTCAATCTCATTTTGTAAAAAAAAATCGTGATAAAATTGAATCGTGAAATCAAAATTCAGAGCTACATGGCTGTCTATCTGTTCATAGAATTTCTTACCTGTTAGGTAATATTATATAAATAAAAAAATTATAATAATCAATTTAAATAATAATAAATTGCTGGGTCAAGTTTTAAGCCTTTCCAATCTCTGAGATCTGAAAAGCCAAGCCAATATTGATAGTCGGCAAAATGACTAAATGTAAATGTAAATGTAAATATTGATTCAGGTTTTATTATGAACTCCGTTGCTTCCTCTTTGCTTGTTTATTTTTTATCTTTTATTTTTTTTACACACATTTAAGGACCATTCACATGAAAAACGTTAATTATTGATAACGATATAGTTCTACAATTCGTTCGGAATTTAAAAGAATGCGTAATGTGAAATGTATACATTTATACAGTTTTTACAAATGAGGATGTCCACAAAAGGTTTTGTCAGATTTAGCTCACTTCTGGTTACAAATTTGTTTCCAATATGGTTAAGTAGGTGCACACACACACATGTTTGTTTTTGTGAATTGTGGGGACATTCCATAAGCGTACAGGTTTTTATACTGTACAAATGCACAGTAAATTAAAAGTAGGATTGTAATCACACAGATAATATCTCAAATATATTGAAAGCACAGAAAATAAGAATCTCAACATACCTTGACTACGCAAAATGCACTTTATACTCTGTTTAGTATGTTTTTGAATGTCATAAGTTTGCATCCAATTTCCGTATCTAATTTCTTATCCTTATCTTTTTTCTTTTCTCTGTCTCTGTTGCAGCAAATGGCATACCAGGCTATCATTGCTGGAAACAGTACCTTGCACAGCCTAATGTTCTCTCCCTTTCAAGATCCGTTCTTCCTGGTGGAGACCATATGCATCTGCTGGTTCTCGTTTGAGCTAGTGATGCGTTTCACCTGCTCTCCCAGTAAGATGTCCTTCTTCAAGGATGTGATGAACATCATAGACTTCTTCGCAATCATTCCCTACTTCGTCACGCTCGGCACAGAGCTGGCCAAGTCTAGGGGAGCGACGCCGTCCATGTCCCTGGCAATCGTAAGGGTCATCCGTCTTGTTCGAGTTTTCCGGATCTTCAAGCTGTCTCGCCACTCCAAAGGCCTTCAGATCCTGGGCCAGACGCTGAAGGCCAGCTTGAGAGAGCTGGCGCTGCTCATCTTCTTCCTCTTCATCGGAGTCATCCTGTTCTCCTCAGCCGTGTACTTTGCTGAGGTGGACAACCCTGGAACGGCCTTCACCAGTATCCCAGAAGCCTTCTGGTGGGCTGTGGTCTCAATGACGACAGTGGGGTACGGCGACATGTACCCGGAGACGGTGGGCGGAAAGCTGGTGGGCTCCATGTGCGCCATCGCTGGCGTGCTCACCATCTCGCTTCCCGTTCCCGTCATCGTTTCCAACTTCAGCTACTTCTACCATCGTGAAATGGAGTGTGAGGACAACCAGGAATACACACACGTCAGCACTTCCCTTTGGGAGGAGGAAGAAGATGGGGAAGAAGGAGAAGATGCTGAGGAAGGGCCTGGGGAACAGGGAGACCGCGTTCCTCTCGAAGCAGGCGCGGTCTATAGGGGGATCTGCGCCCCTCTTAATGGGACTCTCCTGGCTGGGCTTTGTGCGGGTCAGACCGGAGTGCAAAGTGTAGGGAGCGTTTACCCGCTGGTCACCCAAGTCTGAGAGACTGAAGATCAAAGAAGAGGAATGAGAGATGGAGGTGGTCCTGTGCCATGTTTAAAGGACACTGCCTCGCTGTGACTCACTGAATGTATGGGGATGATGGGAAGGAATAAATGCAAGAAACAGAAAACGATTGACGAAGAGGCTGAGAAGGTACAAAATGCAGATGCAGTATCTAAAGGAAAGGTATGAAGAAGTTACAAAAAACATTGTCTTTCTAACTATAAAACATCTATAAAATGTTTCCTAACGTTCCGGTAACCAAACTTTTATTTTGACATCACGACCTTAAACCTTAAAGTCACCATGAAATCAAAATTGAAAATTCTTATTTTTTAATGGAATACTGTAGTGTTTATTATAAATAATTTATCCGTGCACTTCATTATTTTTTTTTAATTCATGTGCCCTCGTAATCTTTAATCAAAAAACGTTAACCTCCCCTCCCCCTCAAAACGTCTCATCTTCTTTTCCGGTCAGGAACTATGGTGCAAGGGCGGAGCTAGTGACGTGAGGGGGAAACGCTGGGATAAACGGCTGATGCTTCACCTTATTGCACTGACACCAGTCATGAGGGAGTACGTTACCCCTAAACATTGAAAAGATATTAGGATATTCCCAACAACACTAACTGCAAACTGGCATTCAGATCTGCCTCCATTTTGTTAGCAACGCCCCAGCTTCCAATGATCCAATCAATTCCCGAAGGACGAAATCAAGTCCCGCCCTCTCATTTCAGATGCCGTTTCACTCGGATATACGTCACAGTAGAGAAGAAAAGACAATCGCAACTTCCGTTTCGTGCCGACTTTAAATCATTGAATGTATTTATTTGTGAAAATATTTGTATCTATTCAGAGAGCGCCATCTCAATGCGTTTGGAAAAATAGCTGAGGATAAGCTGAGCTGTGTTGTGAAATAAAAGCATTCGCACCTTTGCTTACTGGAATTGTCGACATATATATCGGACTTATTTGTAGGAAGAAGAGCCATGCGGTGTCATTTAAATGTCATGTATTTTGTCACCCGGGTTGCAGCCATGAATGTGCCAGGGATTTGTGTGCAATGAATGGATAAAGTCTTAAGCATCATTCATCTGGAACAGTTTTGTGTTACTGCTGTTCTGACATTGTTGAAATGCTGTGAATGAATGATGTGTGTTTGTGTGTGTGTGTATTCAAAAGCTTTTTAGGAAAATATGTACAGTAATACATAATGTGTGTATGCTCTATGAATTGTATAACGCTGAGCCATGTTTGTGTACTATTTATTAAAATTTTTAATCACACAAAAATCATACTGAAATGATGCAGTGGTCTACAAAACGAACAAACAAACTGAAAGTGGAATCTTCTCCAGCTGATATCTCATGTCATTTAAAGAGTAATATTTAAATTAATAATTGTATGATGTTTCATATAACAATATTTAAGTAATACTGAAATTAATTTAAATAATTTTGGACCATAACAAATAAATAAATAAGTTCAAATAAATACAGTTTCGGGCAAAAAAATACAGTAACAAGACATTTTAAATCTTGCAGTCCAGTGATAATGTAAAGCATGCCTCCATAACCGATGTTCTCCATCCTCATTTCTTAGTATGCAGACTGGGACTGAAGACAGTCTGTATGTGTGACTGATGTCCTATTCCTAGTGGGTCGTCAGAGTCCAAGTTTATGTCCTTAATATAATGTTTCACGTCTTGTATCTGGATGTCCTCTTCTTTCCCCGCCAACTGAGTATTCATAACGGGGAGGAACCGAGAACGTGGGGCACTGCGTTTCTGCCCAGACTGCTTTGAGAGGAGCGACACAGGAAGCTTAGAGTGTGGAGAAAGGAAAGAAGAATATCCATCCTCCAGTAGCAATTCCTGAAAGGTGCAGTCTCCTTCAGAGTAAAGCAGCTGAAAAAGAAAAGAAAACTCAGTACCAAGGTTGCATTTATTTGATCAATATGTTATATCAATATTTTATATATAATTTAAAAATGCCATTTGTTTCTGTGATGGGAAAGCTGAATTTTCAGTATCTGATTATGATTATCAATTTTGAAAACAGCATAATTTTTTGTAAAAACCATGATACATTTTTTTCAGGATTCTTTGATGAATTAAAAAAAAACATTTATTTGAAATATATTTTTGTAACATCATAAATGTCACTTTTGATAAATTTAATGCCTCACTGCTAAATAAAAGTATTAATTTCTTTAAAAAACTATTACCTTAACTATTTAAGGTATGAATAATTAGCTTAACTATTTTTTAAATAAAATTATATATTATAAAATCGTATATTTTGCTTGTAAAATTAGCTTTTAACTGGAAAAATCAATTTTATGTATACACTGCTTTCTCTCTGCTACACTAGAATGGTGTCTTTTTTTTCAGTTTTATTACATTTTTAATTTCTTTTTAAATGAACATAATCTATTGGATATTTCAAATTTGTAAACGTTAGTATGTTCAGACCTGTCCTTTCAAGTTGTCTTCATCATCCACGCAGAGGAAGAGAGATGTAGCCTCACTCTGGATGACCGTCTCACCCGCTTTCACTGAACGCAGGTTCAGCACACCTGCAGAGCAGCAAACAACACCAGACTTCCGTCAGCACCGTGATAATTCACACCAAAATGACAACAATTATTGTTATTATTTCCATAACCCTTGCTTTCACAGTTATTATGAATCATTATCTTTTCTGATAAAGTATTCTGAGAAGTAAGGCTATAATGATGGTTACATGATTACAATAGTACTCTAACAGTAAACTGTGTTCTTTAACTCATGTTTTCAGCAGTTGCTTACAGTTGCGCTTCTTTACTGGAGACCCTCTGACGGAGCCATCAGGTTTCATTTCGAGGAACAGCCCATGCTTTCTGTTCTCTGAAATGGACAAAAACACACACACAGACACATGAACACACTTATTGCCATTACCTCAAGCCAGCTTTTGCTCTTTAGGAATAAAAAACACAGTACACTTGCAGTGCCAAATAAATGCCCTGAAATAAAAGGCATAAAGTTTCATTGTAACATCACCAGGCCAACTAAAAAGGATTGACTGATTCCAGATAGCCATGTTGATGGAAGAAAGTACCACATGTCACATTTACCCATAAGCGGATTCTATCATCTAAACACTGCAGCTCAAAAAAAGCAGCAACTATTGAAATAGGTTAAAGGTTAAGATTACCTGTGTAGAGCAAGCGTTCCCTGACTTGTGTGCTGAACGGCAGAAGCATGTTCTGTACAGGAACATACATACACCAATGAAGAGGAGGAAACAGAGCAAAAAAAAAGAAAAAACAGGTAAAAAGCATGATTGACCGAACCAACCAGGTGGGCATCAATACAAACGGATGGTATCCAAAAGTAAAAATATCCTCAAAAATAAAATACTCTAATAATAAACCTTAAAACGGACTTAAAATGTAAATGATATATAAAAACTAAGAGGATAACTCCAATTTGTGCAAAAACAAAACGAAACAAAAAAAACTGAGTAGCGATATCTCCAAGACCTCCAGATGCTAAGATGGTCTACACAGAAGACATGTCCCTTATTTATATGGTACACATGAGAGAGTGACAGAGAATCCATGAGTCACTCCAGTACGAAAAGGAAAAATGATAACAAACTTATTTTCAGGAAATGAAGGAGGATAAACTGATGGTAAATCTCACATGGCTATGCCAGTCATGCCATTGATCTCAGAGGACAGGGAACCCCTGACTTCTGGATCGAGAGGAGAACATACAGTATATTAGTTTGCGTATTGCAGATTAATAATCACTGTTTATTTAATATAAAGTGTTTAATTTATTTCCCAGTATTGAGAGGAAATGGGAGTGGAGGTGGCAGTTTAAACAGAACAGAAAAGAGGCCATAAAAAAGCACTCAAAGGGGGCTTCGTGCTCATCTGTGCATTCTCACCTAGGAGACGACAGGATGTGAGGACACTACCGTCCCGTCAGCTAGAGAGGGCAGTGTGGCATCAAGTTAGGATCTAAACTTTCTTAATGAAAAAGTGTGCATGTCTTATCTTAACAAAAGTTAGCACAAACATGCTAACCCGGTCTCTCAGTCTTTGTTAGATCTCTGTAAATGATTAAAGACTGAGGTGTAATTGGACAGCTGGACTCCATCAAGTGTTGACCGATGTCTTTTATCATAGAATCCGAGTCCCTGAAAAAATCACATCCTTTTCCCCAATTGACATTTTGCCCTTTCATCCTAATACAACTACTTTAAGCTTTCCCATTCCGTCTCTGTGACATCCAGGGTCCCCACAATAACGTCAGTGTCCCTTGTAATCATCTGTCTCCCGCCTCACTGTTGTCCTGGGAAGAATGAGGAGGATTGACGTCTTTCTGGCCATCTGCTGCACTCTCCCTCACTCTTCTTTGAGCGGATTAAGTGTTTTGATGTCTTTGTCTTATCATTGTGTGAGGAAATTTTGACTCCGTGTGCATGAAGGGATTTCGTTCACCCACCGGTCTTAATACGAGAGCGAGACGGGATTTAAATGTGCCTCGTGTTGACATCGACTCTTACACAAGAGGCATTAAAGGACAAACCACTCAATAAGTGAAATAAATTGTTAAGATTTTATTATGCACACCATAGACAGCAGCTGATTTCATGGGAAATGAATTGAAGTCTTTCAGACTTTTTTTAAATACACGAGTCAGACAAAATACATCATGAATAACAAGCTACATTTTACTAGTTCAAGTGCAACACTAGACAATAAAGATACTCCATAATAGCAAATGACAACAATATTAACATCCAAGTAATTCTAGAATTGTAAAGGAAAGAAAAAAATCGCTTTTTTATTTATTTTTTTTAGAACAAATGAGATGATTGTTGATGTAAGATTACAGAGCTAGAATATCCATTGCTTATGATTTGATGAGGAATTTGAGAGTTCATACTGAAATCTGAGACGCTTGATTGCAGACTTTGGTATCATGGCAAATCTGAGCACAATTTGAGACATTGTAGGATATGTTCTGAAACTCCATACAAGAAGTTAGGCTCTTCTTTTTCCTGACTTCTGCAAAAGTCTCTATTTGCTCTTCATTTTATTTCAAAGGAGACACTATTAAGATATCAATCTTTTCTGTTTTATCGTATTACCCCTACCATTCAAAAGTTTGGGGTCGGTAAGATTTTGAATGTTTTCTAAGTCTCTAATGCTCACCAAGGCTGTATTTTTTTAAATCAAAAATACAGTAAAAACAGTAATATTAGGAAATATTATTACATTTTTACATCTGAATTTTCATCAGTCATTATTCCAAGTCTTCAGTGTCACATGATCCTTCAGAAATTTGCTGCTCAAGAAACTCTTGCTGCTCTTATTATTATTATTAATGTTTAAAACGGTAGTGCCGCTTAGTATTTTTTATATGTAAAATGTCATTTCAGGATTCTTCGATAAATAGAAAGTTCTGTCACAGAAATCTTTTGTAACACGATGATCAATTTAATGCATCGTTGCTGAATAAAATATTAATTTCTTTAAAAAAATTACTGACCTCCAAATGTAACTATTATAACTTAATACTATTATAATTTATAATTTGTAATTTTACAATCATTTATAATTTAATAATTAAATAATCTTTATTTAAAAGAAAGTATTGCAATTCTTTGGCAATATGTTCTAAAGTAAGAAAAATTATTTTGATTAAAAAAATATGTAATTTGTGATTTGTGGAAATAGGCTGGATGTGAGTGAGAACTACGCTCTCATTCATACAGTATGAGAGTGGACAACCTGTGTGAGGACCAACGGTATAAAAGTAAAGTACCGGTACTACGTCAGGTTTGTGTAACTGCGCTTGGCCTGATGTCACACCCACTAATCTAAACAGTGTATTGGTAAATCTGTACATGCAAATAATGTTTTCGGTGTATGATTCACATTTTTAAGACATGCGGATAGGGAAAGAACATGAGGGGTACGGGAAGAAACTGCCTCATGTTACTCACAGCTGCTTGTGACGTCCTCGCCACCGTCGCAAGAAAAACCCAACAAATCATAGGACGGGAGATTTGGAACAACTTTGGACTGTTTATAGGAACCAACTGCTTCGACTCATTTGAAATGCCTGTTTATGTTGCACTGGCAACTGAACAGAGGACATCTCGACTATAAAAGTAAACTAAGGCAGCTCAAATGAGTCAAGGCTTTTCCCTGAACCATTGAGTAAGTCTGGGTTTTACAGTGAAGTGCAGTGACATCCAGCGTTATAACCAGTGTCCCAGTAGCCTAGATAAATTATATGATAGGAGATTGGCAGAGCATGTGCAATAATCACTCAAAGCCATTCATCCGGTTTATTACTGAAATCTTGTAAAAGCAATTTAGCTATAAGTTACAAACAGTTGCTGTTGCTAGACTGTAAAGCTGATACTAAGAAACATAGTGAAGCCCAGTGAACATTCCTTTCACATATGTCAAGTTTCTCAAAGCAAAACAAACACACAACACACCAAGGTACTCAAAGTCTTTGCCAAACAACAAAAAAGGCCAGCTTTCATCGAGAAAGGTGGGTTCTGAAATACAGAAGAAGTATTGTGAAAATGTGGTAAAGCTTTGTCTGTTTCGTTCAGGGCAGGTCACAAGGTGGGATGGCGTGGTGTCTGTCGTACACTGTGTCGTCGCTTTCTTCTCCGTCGCTCGCCTCGTCCATCATTCTTTCTTTCTCCTCATCCTCCTCAGTCTCGCTCCCTTTATCCCGTTCCCGTTCCTGCAGTCTCTCTCTTTCCCGGTTTCTGCTTCTCTCTCGGAAACCTCTGGGAAGAGTGGTAATCTGCGGCATGTGAAGTGATGGGAGTCAAGGACTTTTAACAGCATATCCACAACAAAAACATCTCAGTATAAGAACATCGGAATTAGACTGAAATGCATAGTTTACTCACCCTCAAGTCATTACAATGTAATTTTTACAGGAAAAGATATTGCAGTAAATATGCTACAGTAAAACATGTTTTTAACTATAAGTTAACACATACAGTGAAAAACGATTGTGGTGAAATTACTATCAGACTTATGGTTGCAAGTAAAATTATGAATTACTGGATAATTTACAGTGTAAAACAGTAAAAGGACATTCTCAGTCTCATTCCCAGATTTTTTTTATTACTCTGATGGTGTTTTGTCTTTTAACAATATTAATATTAACAATATATCATTTAATTAAACGCACAAGTATAATTAGCCAAATATACATACACCAAAATGCCATCTTGTAGTAACTGAAACACTTTTCTGGAAACCACAGCTGCCATTTTTTTTTAAATCATAAATTTAACAGGATATTTTGTGTACTTTTTGTGCATTGTCTAGTGTATTTGTTCTTCCTCAGAACTTCTCTCTTTTTTTCGCGCAATTACAATGAATGAAGATGGAAGTTTTCAAAAGGTTCAAAAAGGACGCAAAAACAAACCTCACAGATCAGTCCAATTTGTGAACAAATCATTCAGATCGGTTTTGTGAACTGGATATAACACATCATTGACAAGATCGGACTCAAAAGAAAGATCTGTTCACAGATCGGACAGTGTAACTCTACTAAACATGTCAAGAAGCTTAACAGTGAATAATGACTTAGATCTCCGTCTGTTTCTTGCAAAAAACAACTGTAGTCTTGTATTAAAACTTCGCAGTATAGTAGCACACAAGCTGTATATGGATCAGTTCTGTGGTATATGGAAAAGAAAAAGAGTGACTTTTGTGTTCCACAGAAGAAAGAAAGTCATGCAGGTTTAGAACGACATGAAGAGGAGTAAATGATGACAGGCATTTCAATTTTAGGTGATCGATGTATTTAAGACCTAAAACCTAAGCATTATATTTATATTTTATGAATGAAGCCTCACCTGGTTGTCATGAGTGGGCAGGGCGCAGTATCCAGGCTCCGTCCTGCATAAAAGACGAGGGGAATGTGTTCGAAAGGCCTCGGGGAGTGAGAGCACACGGAGCGCGGGGAAGGCGAGCGGATGGAGTGAGGTGACGGAGAGCGGACGGAACGGGGCGAGTGCGGGATAGAGTGCGATTGAGACTGTGAAGGGGTCAGAGACGGGGCGTGATGGTTGAGCTTTGGGGGCCGCGGGGAGCGAGGGGGCAGTTCGGGCGGTTTGAGAGGGTCTATGAGGTCTATTTCAGTGAGGAGAGGTGGAGGGGGGACAAACACCTCGTCTGATAGAGGGATGTCCCCGTCGATCACAGCAAGCTCTGCCCGTGATAGGTGGTCCACAATGCCTGCCCCGAAAGAGTCGCCCACCACGTTAATGGAGGTGCGCATTCTGTCACTGAAGACACACAAAAGACAGCTCTAAAAGCTGACACAAAACAGCTCAGGACAGCTGTTTATATTCATGAGGACAGTTGATAATTAGTCAGGACAAAACCAGGGCCGTCTTCAGGGGGTTGTAAGCGACGGCCCGTACATAACCCAAACAGAGTTGTTTGAACTCACAGAAGCCAATCGACAGCGACGAGCAGGCTGATGTCTTGAGTTGGAAGGCCCACAGCGGTCAGGATTAGCAGCATGGTGACCAGACCCGCACTGGGAATACTGGCCGCTCCCACACTGGCCAAAGTCGCTGTCATACTGCAGAGAAAGAAAGAGAGGGGGTTATACCACCATGACTGAGACAGTATGGGGCGGCACTGACAGATATGATCTACTGAGGGGGTGGGTGAAAAAAAGAGAACAAGTTCAATGGAGGAAAGAAGGAAAATAAGAACAAACGTAAAATGAAAAAGAATTGGAAGATGCTAGCTCAGTTAAATGAGGAACATCTGTGATGTAGCTGCAGGTTAAAGTTTTGTTTTGGAACTGTATTACAATTATAGAGCCATAGTAATAAAAAGCAATTTTAATAACTGTAATAGTAACCAGATTGTTATGCCACAACACAAAGGATCATAAAACCAAACACATGCTGTGTGTGAGAACTAGCAGGCAAATGTTTAAAAGAGACAACAAATGTCATTTTAAAAATGGATTATACAGAATCAATTCTTATATGAACAAATAAATAAAATAAAATAAAAAATACAAATTTGCAGTCATTGTTCATCTAGTAAATATGGAAAATGACATCAGAGCAAACCAAAAAGCCCATTAGAAATAATTCCCTCCACTGCAGAAGCCACAATTTGTCTGGTTTCAGTTTCACATCTCCTTACCTAACAGTAACAATCTGTCCTCCATCTAGGGAAATGTCATTCATCTGAGCGATGAAAATGGCTGCTACAGCCTCATAGAGTGCAGTGCCATCCATGTTTATGGTGGCTCCAATGGGCAGCACAAAGCGAGTCACACGCTTGTCAATCTTTAGATTCTCCTCCAGACAACGAAACGTCACTGGCAATGTCCCAGCGCTGAAAAAGAGAAAGTTAAATTGATTATAATTATCTAACAAATGCTAATTTGTTGTTTGAAAAATTGCTCTGACTAAACATGAATCCAAAATAACGCCCAAAAACTAATTATTTAAAAAAGTTGATAGGATTGCATGCATATTCTGTGCCAAACTGACAAACTGGTTTGACATTCAGAAAATGGTTTGGCGCAACAGATGTAAACCCAGATTTATTCATAAACAACTCTCTAAAATATCTTTTCATAATTTCCCATCCATTTAGACTGATTAATCTTTCTAGAGCTCTATTCTGGAGAACATCAGAAAGTGTGTTTGGCCAGATTAAGGAGTGTGGATGATTTATGTGGTGTCTAAAATATAAGTCATCTGATGTGTGTTTTTCTTTTTTTTAAGTTATGTTGGAGTTTATGTTAAAACATCCACATACCAGTTTAAAATAGAATTTTTCAAAATAAGAATGTGCTATATGTAAAAGAGAGAAAAACAGAGAAAGATCTTGCTTCTCAAGACAACACTGTTTAACCAAAAGTGACGTTTAAATCTTCAGTCTATGCTGCCAGAACACTTCAATCAGCATATCACCATGAAACACGTGAGGAGTAGTCTGCTGTCTGTACCTGCTGGCCGTTCCCAGAGCAGTGATCCAAGCCTGGAAGATACCAGAGTAAAACGTGAAGGGGTTTTTCCCGAGTCACGGCGAAGAATATGACTGGCAGGATGAGCCCACCATGAATGATGAGACCGACTATGACCATGACCATGTACATGCCTAGCTGCCTCGCCACCACTTCCAAGTCACCGATAGCAGCAATTTTCCCACAGATGAGGGAGGCAATGCCTACTGGAGAGTACCTGAGGACAGATTCGTTGCGTTATTTAGTGGTTAGTTTAGCTCTGTTTAGAGTACATGTCAAGTGTTTTTTTGTAATGTAAGGTTGCTGAGCCATAATACTTGTTCTCTAATTTTGTTTATCAAACATTAACAGTATAAAATAAAAACTAACTTTAATACAGTTTTTTGACAAACTCAATCAATCAATCAGTTTGTATTTGTGGCAATTAAACAAAATTAAATAAAAAATATTAATAAAATAAAATCAAATTTGTATATGTGTCTTGGCAAATGGGGTTGTATTTTCAATACAGCTGCATTGGAAAAAATTTTATTTTGAAAAGTATTATACAAATATGAATTGGAAATCTGAAAATGTTTATTTTTATATTTATTAGAACTATATTGTATTAATATATGTATGTGTGTGTGTATACACTTCTTCTTTTATCTTTAGTACAAAGGCACAGTTATTTATTTTACATGTTTTTTTATAATCTCACTTTTTTTATTCACACAGTATGTCTTTATTCATATATATCTGCCTTTATATTTTCAGAAGGGAGTCCCTTACAAGGGGATCATCATATTGGCCTAGTTTCGCAACCTGAACACCATATGAGAAGATGTTACTTCTTATGTGGTCTGAATTTAAATCATCTAAAGTGGTGGGTATAAATATTGCACCGTCTGTTATGGTAAGATCTTGCTTCTCAAGACAACACTGTTTAACCAAAAGTGACGTTTAAATCTTCAGTCTATGCTGCCAGAACACTTCAATCAGCATATCACCATGAAACACGTGAGGAGTAGTCTGCTGTCTGTACCTGCTGGCCGTTCCCAGAGCAGTGATCCAAGCCTGGAAGATACCAGAGTAAAACGTGAAGGGGTTTTTCCCGAGTCACGGCGAAGAATATGACTGGCAGGATGAGCCCACCATGAATGATGAGACCGACTATGACCATGACCATGTACATGCCTAGCTGCCTCGCCACCACTTCCAAGTCACCGATAGCAGCAATTTTCCCACAGATGAGGGAGGCAATGCCTACTGGAGAGTACCTGAGGACAGATTCGTTGCGTTATTTAGTGGTTAGTTTAGCTCTGTTTAGAGTACATGTCAAGTGTTTTTTTGTAATGTAAGGTTGCTGAGCCATAATACTTGTTCTCTAATTTTGTTTATCAAACATTAACAGTATAAAATAAAAACTAACTTTAATACAGTTTTTTGACAAACTCAATCAATCAATCAGTTTGTATTTGTGGCAATTAAACAAAATTAAATAAAAAATATTAATAAAATAAAATCAAATTTGTATATGTGTCTTGGCAAATGGGGTTGTATTTTCAATACAGCTGCATTGGAAAAAATTTTATTTTGAAAAGTATTATACAAATATGAATTGGAAATCTGAAAATGTTTATTTTTATATTTATTAGAACTATATTGTATTAATATATGTATGTGTGTGTGTATACACTTCTTCTTTTATCTTTAGTACAAAGGCACAGTTATTTATTTTACATGTTTTTTTATAATCTCACTTTTTTTATTCACACAGTATGTCTTTATTCATATATATCTGCCTTTATATTTTCAGAAGGGAGTCCCTTACAAGGGGATCATCATATTGGCCTAGTTTCGCAACCTGAACACCATATGAGAAGATGTTACTTCTTATGTGGTCTGAATTTAAATCATCTAAAATGCTGGGTATAAATATTGCACCGTGTGTTATGGTAAGCAACAGATGATGTTTATTGTACCATTTGAACAGTTTACATACTGTGAACGGAAAACACAGAACACAGTTAGTTACAGATGGGACAGTCTCAGGGCTGAGCGGAGACTGACTTTGTTGTCATATGCTTTTATTTTGGGGTATTTACTTATTCCGTGTTTGTTCTTTTAATGTTAAAAATGTATTAGAATATGAAACCGACATGTTCCTTCCCACCGTCTCACTCCTTTTGTGCTGTAAAATGGCCTGTTAGCATTGCAGATCAAGTGTTTCATTTCTGCAGATATGATTCATAAGTTCAGTGCTCTAACTGTTTTCTGCTATGTCTGTCTTTGCCAGCATGTGGGTATCTGTCTGCGGCCTATTTGTCGGAGGATATATTACATCCAGAATAAAACTCCCACATTTACTCATGGGAACACAAATATGATGGTGCACTCTCTCAGATTCCTGTGCTGTTCTGTCCCTGACAAATTCCCCTCTCTCCCTCTTCCTTACATGCTATACTTTTCTCTCTGTCCAATTCTCTTACTCTACTGAACACCCCTGAACACGCTGGACAAATTCAAACACAATAATGCCTTAGTACAAAAACCTTCTACACTTCTGTAGTCAGTTTTATCCCATGCTTCAGGAATCAAAACATGCAGAGATTAATTATTGTTATTTATGAGTGGATGACACTCGTAAAATGGCTAAAACAAATTCATTTGTTTCAGTTGCAATAGATTGTACACACTCATGATAAAGGCAGAATACTGACCACATGATCATGGACACCATCTTCATGATGATCTCATTAAGTATGTTGAAGAACTCGCACATGAGCTTCCCCCTCTCTCCCATTTTCCCCATGCAGATACCAAACGTGATGAAGAACCCAATCAAACCTTACAATACAGAGAGGTGACAAAAATGACGATTAAATATAGTGAAATTAAACAGAAATTCATCTATTTTCTATTGATAATTCCTAACATTATTTGGTATTCCAATAATGCATCACAAACTGAAATGCCACTTTCTGTAGTTGCTGGTACTTAAAATGACATTTATGCTGTATTTTGCGTTTCAAGTACAGAAAAAAAAAACTGAATATACTCTAACCTAAAACATTCATTCCCCACTTGAGTTCCAGTTTTTTCCTATTGACAATGATCGGTTCTGTTTGGTTCTGGACTGGGACAGCTACTTTTTTCACCACCGTTTGAACCTGAAAAGAGAAGCAAAAAAAACAATTGACGATTCCATAAAACGGTAAGCAAAACTCTTTTGGACATAGTTTAGTGTAAATATATATTATTATCATTATTAATTATATTATTACAATATTATTACTGTACTTTAAATGTTATTTTTATTATATAGAGTGAAACATTATATTTAACAGGACAATACTGTCACGGTTGCCTACAGGAGGAGCGAGGAACGAGGAGACGTGGAGTCATCACAAATAATAGTCTTTAATAATCTTCAGAAGGGGAGACACAGGGCAGGCAGGAACACAACATGTAGCACAACATTCGACGTTTAAGACCCGACAGAGACAGACTGAACTGACTAGAACTAAAGTACATAATTAATAAAGAGGATAATTAACTAGACACAGCTGGAAACAAATGAAGAACTAATCAGGGAACGGGAAGGACCAAATAAGGGCATAAGGAAACATAGGAAGCACGTGGGGGAGGAAAACACAACACATGACAGGAACAGGGTCTGACAAATACACTTAATTGAACAAATTAAAAAATAAATGATAAAGTATGAATTACCATGTAATTTATGGTGAAAATATATTATAGTCACCAAGATATGTCTATAGTAAAATACTGTTTTGGAAGTAAAAAAATAAGAGCCTTATATAATTCACAGCGGAAAACAGTAAAAGGATTTTCCCAGAAGTCCCTGCATGGCACATCACCTTTGAGTATATCTTTTTTAGTCAGTCATATTCTTGAGTCTCTATCCTCGGCAGAGTTGCTCTCATAAAATGTCTTGATCCATTTCCATAAAAAAGTATTTTTAGTGTAGTGTTGCTCAATAAAAATGTGATGTGCAATGAGTTCAAAGCAAACAAACGATCAGGGAAAGAGCTTATGACCCAGGTGGATCCGCCTTGAAACGGTGTATATAAAGCTCTGCAAACATAACAATTAGAAGGAACTCCTCAGATGAGAGCTTGGTTATCTGGAATCAGTCTCATACACACCGCAATAATGTTTATTATATGCTCTGTTAAGAATAAATGGAAGAACACGTGCTTCTGCAATGCTAAACATAAACCACAGTGTGAACATAAGATATCTTTAAATTAATTTAAAAAGGCGTGAACGTCACAAATGTTTCACAGTGTGCTGAGTGACGCCTGAAGTCCAGCATTTTCATTTTATATTTTAGATTAGAAAAAAATCTTAGGAAAAATATCAATATGTAGGCCTTTATATACAACAACAGGTTCCAAAATTAACAATCAAAAAGCAAATGCAAGTAAAATTTTGCTTTAGTAACTCAGTTAGCTGGTAACGTTTAACTTAACACAGGTTAAACTGCAATATAAGAACAATAATTGGAAAATGACTATGCCTTGTTTAGCAGACAGCAGGAAAAAACTATGCTTAAATGAAAATATTGCAAAAAATTGCAAAATAAATAGGCAACTTTAAAAAAGAAGAGAAAGCGATTCTCATATTGTTTTCTGGCCAAACTCTACACAAATTCATCTGTCATTTGTTAGAAGCAAGCAAAAATCTTAGGAAAAATATCAATATTTAGGCCTTTATATACAACAACAGGTTCCAAAATTAACAATCAAAAAGCAAATGCAAGTAAAATTTGGCTTTAGTAACTCAGTTAGCTGGTAACCTTTAACTTAACACAGGTTAAACTGCAATATAAGAACAATAATTGGAAAATGACTATGCCTTGTTTAGCAGACAGCAGGAAAAAACTATGCTTAAATGAAAATATTGCAAAAAATTGCAAAATAAATAGGCAACTTTAAAAAAGAAGAGAAAGCGATTCTCATATTGTTTTCTGGCCAAACTCTACACAAATTCATCTGTCATTTGTTAGAAGCAAGACAAATTAGGCAGATGGACAGGACAGGTTGTGTGACATGTCCTCATGCTCAAAAACCATGAACAAACAATGTAAAAAACAACAGCTGTGAATCATTGGCCGCAGACAGCATGAACCATTGGTCAACTTAGATCTGACCCCAGGTTCCCATGAGCACAGCCCCATATACATCACGAGTAACCTGCTGCGCCACTGTTCTAAAAGATTCACATTTTCTAAACAACAGAAATGCAAAAAGCTGACCAAAAATGTTTCAACAGAGCACAAATAAAGAGAAAAGTCCTGAAGAGAGAGAGAAAAAAAATCACCCACAAGTCATCAGAGACATAAACTCTCATCCATGATGTCTCTGTTTGTGGGCGGGACCCGGTTTCATGGTAAACCACTGACCCCAAGTGCATACTGGGTGATCTTGTGATTACATTTAAAACTTTTCAAAGCACAAGCACAACTTTTTACCTGTTGAAAACAGACCTGGACCAGGTTCTCTGGGAAAAGGTTTCGGATCAGATCCAGAAAGGCATCCATACTGCTGACTTCTTGGTTCTTGGGGGTGGAGCTGACCTGACCGGACCTGAGTTTTGGGTTCCCAGGGTGTATTCCAAGCACCAGGATGACTCCTAGAACAGCAGCGATTACTGTGGTGGACATGTAGTACACCATTGCTCTGGAGCCCATTCTTCCACTGGAGCGAGCATCCAGACCGGCCAGGCCTGCGAGACAGAGGGAAGAAGAGAGAGATCTTGTATCAACATTTCTGGTGCTGTAGACACTCTGTTCCCATTTAGCAATCTTAAAACACAACACATGTGTTTGAGCACTGACCTGTGATGAGACTGGAGATGATGAGGGGCAGGATGAGCATCTTCAGCAGCCTGGACCAGGTTCTCTGGGAAAAGTTTTCGGATCAGATCCAGAAAGGCATCCATACTGCTGACTTCTTGGTTCTTGGGGGCGGAGCTGACCTGACCGGACCTGAGTTTTGGGTTCCCAGGGTGTATTCCAAGCACCAGGATGACACCCAGAACAGCAGCGATTACTGTGGTGGACATGTAGTACACCATTGCTCTGGAGCCCATTCTTCCACTGGAGCGAGCATCCAGACCGGCCAGGCCTACGAGACAGAGGGAAGAAGAGAGAGATCTTGTATCAACAAAGATAAATGGCTTGCTTTCTTGTGCTGTAGACACTCGGTTTCCATTTAACAATCATAAAACACAACACATGTGTTTGAGGACTGACCTGTGATGAGACTGGAGATGATGAGGGGCAGGATGAGCATCTTCAGCATTCTCATTAGGATGTCTCCTGGAAAGGAAACCAGTATGAGAGTGTTTGTGTCCAGATCAGGAACATAACGCAGCATCATGCCCAGCACTGTGCCCGCTATAACACCTGCAAGAGTGTCGATTACACCGGTTATGTTCAGCCTGCTTATGAAAAGGTGTATGGATCACAGCATTATAGGATTCTGGGTATTTCACATGCACCACTGCATAACTGTCCTGTATCTGCAACATCTCAAACTACTGTTGTATAAACAGTGTCACTACATTGGGGCCAAAAAATTTGCTGAGAACTTGCTAGTTTGGTATTTGTCTTCAGCATCATGCCCAGCACTGTGCCCGCTATAACACCTGTAAGAGTGTCGATTACACCGGTTATGTTCAGCCTGCTTATGAAAAGGTGTATGGATCACAGCATTATAGGATTCTGGGTATTTCACATGCACCACTGCATAACTGTCCTGTATCTGCAACATCTCAAACTACTGTTGTATAAATAGTGTTGCTACATTGGGGCCAAAAAATTTGCTGAGAACTTGCTAGTTTGGTATTTGTCTGCGGTTTGACCGATGATCACAGTAATGAAACCACAGACAAGATTTATCTTTTATATTTTTAAGAATGTAAGTATAAGGAAAGCTAAAGGCTGACAAACTAGGATTAAATTGGTCATATCATACATTTTTGGGCCCAAAATAGAAGTATTTAAGTTTTCATGACCATTTTTTTCCTCTTTCCAGCTGCTGTGCCTTTAATAAACACCCCCTTTTTCATTCAAAATTAACTAATCTCTTCCCATATATTATCAACGATAATATCGTCTCTCCTGCTTTGTCCTTATCACCTCACTGTGACTAGCTAGACTTTATTAGTTTATGACCACCAAACGGGCAATAAAATCATGAACTGGCAAACTTATTTAATCTTCTGAACTTCCAAGGAAGGAGACACATACAGATCTGAAGTTGTATACAAACACTCCCACACATTCATGCACGCACACACAAGCACACCTAGCACGGTGAGGGCAAGGAGCAGGTTGCGTGAAAACCAGCCGCATTGTTGATTTGTGTTGTCTTTTAATTCTGCTTCCACTCCATCGTCCATCTGCAATGCTGCACTTGTCTGGTTGCCCAAATGCTTATTCGTCATTCTATCTGTATAAGTCAAGAGAAAGAAATAAAGCAAGAAAGTCCAAGGTAAATAAACAGTGATGATTACTTAAATATCCTACCCTTCACTTTATGCCTCCAGTGAACTCAGGCCTTTACGAAAGGGGTCAGGGGGTCAAGGTTTTGCTGGTTAGCACAGCCCAATAAGTCCCTGCTGGTTGATACCAAAATGACTCCATTCTACTGCCAAAAAGCATCTTTCTCCATTGATTTATTGCAGTATGTAGACTACTGCAGGGCCGGTTCTAGACATTTGGAGGCCCTAGGCAAAATTCATGTTGGAGGCCCCCAGCCCCAATAAAAAGCACTTGAAACAAAAATGATTCCTAACCTTTTTATTTATTATATTTATATTTTATTTTACATTTTGTGTATTTTTACTTATACAGTACTGGTCAAAAGTTTGGACACATTACTATTTTAAAAGTTTTTTTTAAAGAAGACTCTTATGCTCACCAAGCCTGCATTTATTTGATCAAAAATACAGAAAAACAGTAATATTGTGAAATACTATTACAATTTAAAATAATGGTTTTCTATTTTACTATACTTTAAAATATCTATTTCTGTGATGCAAAGCTGAATTTTCAGCATCATTACTCCAGTCTTCAGTGTCACATGATCCTTCAGAAATCATTCTAATATGATGATTTATCAATGTTAGAAACAGTTGAGCTGCTTAATATTTATTTTATAACCTTTGATATTTTTTTCAGGATTTTTTGATTATTAACATTTTTTAAAAATCTTTTATGACAATACAAGTCTTTACGATCACTTTTTGTTTTATCAATTTAACACATACTTGCTCAGTATTACTGTTTTTTCTGCTTTTTTGATCAAATAAATGCAGGCTTGATGAGCATAAGGGACTTCTTTCAAAAAGAAGTAATGTGTCCAAACTTTTGACTATTATTTATGTACATATTAATCAAACTTTATAAGGTAATCTCTTTTTTGTTATTATAGCCATGATATTATTATTATTATTATGCAGTAATTTGTTCAGTAATTTATTCACAGTTCCTGCAATACCACTTCAGTAAATAAACATAAGTGCTTTTATCATTTTTTTTCCCAGCAGGGTACGGGCAGGATTTCCCCCACCCTGTCAACACACAGAAGGAGACAACACAGGTCAATTTCCACAGCACAAAGTTTTATTGAGAGGCTTTGGAGGAGAATGCGATGATCACAGGAAAGTGATAATAGTTCAGTAACTCTAGCTGAGACTAACACTGTCCTTGATTTGCAGGCTCATGGGGAATGCGGAATGCAGAGCAGTTGACTGAAAATGAAGGGATCCTAGAGTAGATCAGGTAAGTAGTCAGGTAAGTTGATAGAAGAAGTAACAACAAGACCAGACACTGAGGTGGTGACAGGAAGGTGGCTTCATACTGTGGTTGATTAGTGCAGACAGGTGAGGGGAATCAGAACCCTGGTGATTGTGAACGAGTGGGTGGGGCTGAAGGATCTGGCATTGCTTGTGACTCCGTGACAGTACCCCCCCACCTCCACGGGTGGCTCCAGATGCCCGCAAGCCGTGGCGATGAGGACGGCCATGACCCCTGGGTGCAGGATGGTCAGGATGAAGAGCATGGAACCCACAATCTCTCCTCAGGGCCATATCCCTCGCAATCTACGAGGCCGCCGGGAGTCCAGGATGGTGTTGAATCGATAGAGGTTTTGTTCTTCAGCAATCTCATGAGGAGGAGGTACATCCAGTTTGCCAGATCCTGTGGGAGGAGAGACCAAGGGGTTAGTGAAGGGTTTGAGCAGTGAAACATGAAAAGTAGGTGCAATACGGTAGTGAGGGAGTAAGATGAGTTGGTAGTCTGCCTCCTGATGGTGAATGGACCTATCAAGTGGGGACTCAGCTTACTATTAGGCAGCTGGAGACGAATGTCCCTGGTGGAAAGCCAGACCTTTTGACCCGGATGGTACTGAGGAGCGTTGGAGCAGCGAGTTATCAGCTTGGCTTTTATGTCTCCGAACTGCCTTTTGCAGGTGGACATGTGCTGAGTCCCAGACCCTCTCACTCTCCTGAAACCAATGATTCACAGCTGGAACGTTCTATGGCTCACCTGACCAGGGAAACAGGGGCGGCTGGAAGCCAAGTATGCACTGGAAAGGGGTCAGGCCGGTGGTACTTTGCCATAGAGAGTTTTGTGCATACTCTGCCCAGAGTAGGAATCATGAAATCCGCACCCAGGTGTGACCAGGGCCGGCGAGGGTTGGGTAGTGGAACCAGTTTTCCTTGAGGTAGGTGTCTGGGAGTTTGGAGATGGCACAGACTGAGCAGCTCTTGACAAACTGGGAGACCTCCCGGGCCATGTTGGGCCACCAGTAGAGATTTTGGAGGAGTGAGAGGGTTTGCTGGCTGTCCAGAGCCCAGAGATGAATGAATGAGTCCAAAAGGGTAAGTCGCGGGGTTGATGGCACATAGGTCCTCTCTTCTGGACCTCCCGGCAGAGCAGGTTCTGAGTGAGTGGCTTCCGTGATCTGATCGTCCAGAGACCACTGGATGGGACTCATAATTAAAGCTGGAAGGAGTATAGTTTGGGAGGATAGTTATTGTCGTCTGAGTGCGTCTGCTTTCTGGTTCTTGGAACCGGGATGGTAAGTGACTGTAAAGTTGAACCTGGTGAAGAATAGAGCCCAACGGGCTTGTCGGGGATTGAGTCATTTGGCATCGCGAAGATATTCCAAGTTACAGTGATCCGTAATCACTTCAAAAGGGTGATTGGCTCCCTCCAACCAGTGTCGCCGCTCCTCTAGTGCTAGCTTGATGGCTAGAAGTTCTCTGTTGCCGATGTCATAATTCTGCTCCACCAGGGACAGCTTTTTGGAATAGAAGGCACATGGATGGAGGATGGGAGGCTCTCCGTGATATTGAGATAATACCGCTCCTACCCCTACTGTTGAAGTATCCACCTCCACGACGAATGGGAGTTGGGGATCCGGGTGAGCGAGGGTAGGAGCGGTACAAAATGCCTCTTTGAGCTGGTGGAAAGCGTCGATGGCAGCAGGCGTCCAGGACAGAGACTTGGGCTTACTCCTGAGTAGCGAGGTGATTGGTGCACAGACTTGGCTGAAATTGGAAATGAACCGGCGATCGAAGTTGACAAAGCCCAGGAATCGTTGAAGTTCTTTGATGGTGCTTGGTTGCGGCCATTCCTTGATGACTTGTACCTTCCTCTGGTCCATGTGAATTCCATGATGGTCGATGATGTATCCCATGAACTGGATAGAGTAACGGTGAAACTCGCACTTCTCCAGTTTGAGATAGAGGTGGTGTTCTCTCAGCTTCCAAAGGACCTGCTTCACGTGGTGGTGATGTTCAGCTGATGTACACCATGACAAAGTGCTGGAAGTACTCCCAGAACACCTCATTCATGAATCCTTGGAAGACCGAGGGTGAGTTGGAGAGGCCGTAAGGCATTACCTGATATTCGTAGTGGCCATATGTTGTCACGAATTCCGTCTTCCATTCATCATCCTCCCGGATCTGAATGAGGTTGTAAGCTCTATGCAGGTCCAGCTTAGAGAAGATGTGAGCTCCACGCAGCCGTTCCAGGGTGGCCGGGACCAGAGGAAGTGGATAACAATACTTGACCGTTTGGGAGTTAAGGACCAGGTAGTCTATGCATGGCCGCAAGCCTCCATCCTTTTTACCGACGAAGAAGCTCGATGCCGCATTTAATCAATATTGACTTCTTGACAGATTTTGTCATATTATTAATATTAATAATATAATATTATGTATTGCATTGTTATCTTAAATATGCACTATATACACAAATCACGTGGAAGTGAAAGAAACGTTCACTACTAAGTTAGTTGAAACTGAAATGAAGTATTATGTTAGAGCAGTAATGTAATCATCAGCAGAATTTAGAAGATTCACACATCTGAGGTCCTTTTTTGAAACATTAAGTGTGTGAATGCTTTTTGACTTTGAATACAAACTTCTTTGCCTTTTGTAGCTATTTTGCTAATCAGCTCCTGACGGGATATCTTTCATTGCACGTGCAAATTCAATGCGGCGCGTCTGGGTGCGTCAACGGCACTCACTCTCGTTTAAACTCGTAATAAACCGGTGAATAATATGTCCAGAAATCGACAGAACAAGTTTATATTTAGAATACATTGCAATCACTCCAAAATAGATGACAACAACTCACACACCTGCATTAGGAGCTGTACTTCTTTACATGCCTATTTAGCCGTTTGCTTCGCAGCACCTGAAGGATGTGTTCGTTACAGCAAACATTCAGAAGGCGGGACCCGCTTTGAAACGGCAACATTAATTGGTTTAATTGCAGGTAATCAACAATACTACCAATGGCGTAAGAAATTAATCCCACCTTCAAGAGTGTTTTAAGGACAAAAACCTGACGAATGTCTTGAAATACAACATCTGAACAATGTCTTGAGGTGTGGTAACTGTAGTATATGTGGAATAATTTACTACGGTCTGTTAAATTATTAGAAACCTCGGGTATGCATTATTTTCTAATAATTCAAAGGCCCATCATCAATTATTCCTGGAAACCCACTGTGTGTGTGTGTGTGTGTGTGTGTGTGTGTGTCAGATTATAATTTCTTTACTGTGTATGGTTTACTATGAAAATATATTGATGTCTTTTAAATTACATATCACATATTGCTGAAGCTAAAAATGGTCAAATTTAATTTTCAATTCCAAAGCCAATTTTAATTTTCAACAAAACTTTTTGATTAGTCTTTACTTAACAGCTTTGACTGCTAGCTTAACATAGCTTTAACTAGTAAAGTTCTTTAATTATCCAGAACTAGAAAAATCATTAAAAAAGTGATCTTTGTTTTAAGTCAAGCATTGAGGAAACAATGCTTGTCCATAGCACGGACAGAAGCAGAGTATAGCCATTAAGATAAATGGGAATGCTAATGAATTGCTTTTTTCCAGGACTAACAAACTTCCTTGGCCATGCCCTGCTTCTAAGAATTGCTCTGGACAAATACTAGTGCAATGACAAATTATGATGAAAAATATCTTTCCAAATAACCTCAAGCTTTCTTTCTATCATGCTAATGAGCAGTGGCTAAGCAAAACAATTCACCAGAATGACAACAAGCTTAGCGTGTGTTTAAAAGTCGTATTAGTAATAGAGAAAAAAATACCACAGAGATAGACAAAGTAACCGCGATGTCTGAGACTGATGAATTGTAGTTGTGGATGCGATTAACACCCTTGCGAGTAATGGATTGGTCACAAACATTTCGCCTCAGCAACACAGGCCTATATTACAGCAGGAGTATGAAGATAGGGTCATGAAATTGCATCTGAAAGCCTTGAACAACCCTCTGCTGTGTTTATATGAGCATGCCAACACATAACACACCACATTACCATAATTGGTCATTATTATTTTTATCTGTCGCCGTCTATGCTCATGACACTGGAGGCCAACGTATTGCACAGCCTCATTTGATTGTATTCTTCTTCTTAATTTTTGTATGATTTATTTATGACTGATTATGACAAAGTCTTTGTACTCACAATCTAAAATGCATAAATAAACAGTTTATTAGAAACCTCCCAAGCAACATCTGCACCACACAACATGTTGCTTTTCTCATCCGCATCAAGCATTTGGCAATTCTGTGATCCATATGATTGTCCAAAACAGTCAAGCAAGAGATTTACTTATTCAACTCCTCGCATCACATTGAATCTTACAGCTGTTTTTCCTGTAACGCTCCGCCTCTTTTATAAAGAGAAATCAAATGATGCTGAAATGAAGGCATGGTTCGGTTTGGAAGAAACAAAACCCACAAAGCCTCGCAGGAAAACATTATAACCCTTTCCAATCTTTTAATCTTCTAAACTGCTACTTTTCAAGCGTTCTGTTACATGCACACACAGACACACCCATATACACCGTCAAACCTCCATATGGGAATAATACACAGCTCCTGCTCCTTTACAATACCGTATGACTGCCAAGTGGGGCCAATAAACATTTCATCAGCCTCTGCCCATTATAAACATCTGCATGAAGCCGGACACTGATTGAGGTATAGGAGAAACTGAGGTTTGAGTAATGAGACATATAGAATAAACACACATGTTCAGAAGAAAGTAAGAGCTGAAAGACAGTGCGTCATTTATATTTCCGAACAAACATTTGTGAATTGCATCATGAAGAAGAATAATTCTTTGCCTTTAATCTTAATATAACTAGGCAAGAGAAATACTCACCCGAGTTTGCCATTTGGGCCTTTTTGCCCTTTCTCTTCTTACCATTTTTCGGTGCTGTTTGGTTGTGACTCTTTGAGCTCCATTTCTCTTTCTTTTTCTGGATGTTCCCTGTCCTGTTCATCTGTGTGTTCTTCATCTCAGATTTAAACTAAAACAACAGTTGCTGCTCAGACATAAAGATGGATTGGCAGCATTGCTGAACTGTTTTTTTTTTTTTTGGAGGGGGAGGGAGGGAAGTCATCTGCCAAGTTTCAATTGCACAAACATAATCCTCTGTGAAGCCTCATCGGAGAAGAGAGAGAGAGTGAGAAAGAGAAGCTTATGACCTGTGATTCTGCATCCCTTTTTACAATACCTCACAATTTTCTCTTAAGTCTTGAGCTTAAACCTGTTTTCACGAAGGTCTCCGCATTCAAACACAGGCAACAACATGCCAGAACTGCACCTATAAAAAATGAAGCGCTACTACATTCTGCTAATCCCTTTTTTGGAGTGCTGCTTTGTTTACCAGAGAGGAGGTAACAGGTTGTAACTGAATAAGTCATTTTCATTCACAGCGCTGGTGGGAGGTCACAGTTTTCAAGAAAGGTCACGATGTTATAGTGAAACATTGAGGAAAAGCAACTCAAAACTGTGCAACGACAGTCAACAAGTAAGGCACAAAGACTTCAATTCATGAAAAACATTGATAGCCTTTGCAATAATGAAGAGCAAGTATTCTTTTCTTACAATTTCGTGTGCTCTTAAGCCATGATGCAGGTCTCTAAGATCAGCCAGTGTCACAATACATCCCGCCCCCGATAAAGAATGTGACCGTTTTGTTTTCCACCAATCCAGACTGATTATGAATAAGAACATGAACAGGATTGGCCACCTATAATGTAAGAGCTTTGGCTGTCAGTCAGCAGATGATATTAAAGTGGTAGTTCAGCCGTAATATCCCAAAATATCTTCTTTCATGTTCCAATGAAGACAGAAAGTCATACAGGTTTGGTACACTGTACAGAATCAGAAAAGCTACTACTGGTTGTCTGCTGAGTTTGCATTAATATAGTTGATCAAAATTTGCGATATTGCAATAATCGGTAAGATATTGCGCCATTATTTGGGTCCAGTGCTGCATTAAGTGCATTTCACACAGGATGTGAGATGGAACACAAGGGAATCTCGAGACGTGTTTTTCAGATGAGCTACTTCTAACCTGACAGCAGCATCTAAAAATGCAGAGCAGACGGTGTGAACCACTGAACAAACCAGACATTGTGCAACAGCCAAAAACGTCAGTCTGGCACATGTGTACAAAGACCAAAAATTAAAAAGAGGGCATATGGAATGTGTAAGGAATAATGCATTCCTAAATTATTGCAAAATAAACCCGACAGGGTAATCAGGGCCCTGATGCGGAGCGGAGCGGAGATTCCGCTTTATTATACTCACCAAATAAAAAAAAATATGAACATGAAATTTTTATTTGATTTGAAATTATTTTATACTTTTACCTGTATCTACACTAAGGCAATACACAAATCAATCGGCCTAGCAACAAGACAATTTTACAGCAATACAAATGCCAAAGTCCTCTAAGGTCTTGTTACAATCGATCAGCCACCAGACAGTAGTGCCAGAGCGGTCTGATATGGTGCGTTGCCATGGTGACCACTGAATTCCAACTGACCAATCGGAATCAAGCATTTCAAAGGGCCCTGTAAAAATTACATGAACCCTAAATGCACAGTTTAAGCAAGTATCTTTTGTGATTGGTAGAGTTTGGTGGATTTTAGTGGGGTCTGGGTAGCACTCACATTTCTTATTGCAGACATGACTGAATCTAGTTTTGGGGGGTGCAAAGACTTTCATCAGCTTACTTTGAAAATTAAGACTGAAGGGTTTAACAAGAACACATTGCAACTCAACGCTATGAGGTCCATTGAACACCAATGGAATGAAATGATAAATGATCGCAAAAACAAAATAAAATTAAGTCTTAACTTGATGGTTGCTACCACATCTTGAGGCAAGGACTATGTACTCTACTTAGACACTATTTATTTCCTCCACTTACTGACACTTAATGAACATTACCTGAGATCATTCCTCAAACAAGCAACCAAACAAATGCCTAAAGCTTAGCAAAGCTAAGCTGCTGGACTATAGCCATATCAAACAGAACAGGTTCGATTTACAGTGGCAAGCTCTTTATGACAGAACAGGATGCTCAGGAATGGAATAGATGAAACGATTAACCACAAGCAAAACTACAGCTTACCAAAAAAAACAGTGTGTTAATCAGAGTGCCAGAAGATGTTAGATAGAGTGATACCAGTCAGAAGACTTGAAGTTGAGGTCAAACCAAAATCCCTGGAAGACAGAAAGGCCTTGGGGAATCCCTTTAGAAAGCTAGCCAAGAATCACAATAAGCATTAAAAAGTGAGAAAAAGATTAGTGCAATGGAGCTAAACCTTGACCAAGCCTGGTTTAAGATGATTTGGCTAGTCTCCCGATATTGACCAGCTGACAAGTGTATAAAACCCCTATTAAAACCATCAAAACAAACCCCACTGTGACACCTGCTAACCACATAGCAGTTTTGTTTTTTTTAAGCAGGTAAGAGATAAGAACGCGTTTCTTGTGGTTTGGCTGCCCTTATTTGCAGGAGCTTCAGTGACGGTGTGGAAGATAGCAATGTCAAACAAAAAGAAAAAGTTATGTAACAAGTTTGAACAACCACATTTCTGTCACATTACAGATAACTTGGTCCAAGTACTGCCTTAAACTAAACAGGAGAACTACTCAAGAATAAGAACTTAAAGCTATGTATGTTTGTTTCAGGATACATTCTGTTTGCTTGGTTTGTCACGGTGCGTGCGGGGAGATTAAGCGAGGACGCAATCGCTGGAGAAATGGTATTTTATTTTAGTAAAAAATGAAACAAAAACAAACTCAAACCACCCCGAGGGGGAAAAACAGACAGGCAGGCTCAAAACTGCACCACATGCAGACACGAAACACACACAATGAAAAATGACGGATCAGCACAGGATGACACTCAACGCTATGAGGTCCATTGAACACCATCAATGGAATGAAATGATAAATGATCGCAAAAACAAAATAAAATTAAGTCTTAACTTGATGGTTGCTACCACATCTTGAGGCAAGGACTATGTACTCTACTTAGACGCTATTTATTTCCTCCACTTACTGACACTTAATGAACATTACCTGAGATCATTCCTCAAACAAGCAACCAAACAAATGCCTAAAGCTTAGCAAAGCTAAGCTGCTGGACTATAGCCATATCAAACAGAACAGGTTCGATTTACAGTGGCAAGCTCTTTATGACAGAACAGGATGCTCAGGAATGGAATAGATGAAACGATTAACCACAAGCAAAACTACAGCTTACCAAAAAAAACAGTGTGTTAATCAGAGTGCCAGAAGATGTTAGATAGAGTGATACCAGTCAGAAGACTTGAAGTTGAGGTCAAACCAAAATCCCTGGAAGACAGAAAGGCCTTGGGGAATCCCTTTAGAAAGCTAGCCAAGAATCACAATAAGCATTAAAAAGTGAGAAAAAGATTAGTGCAATGGAGCTAAACCTTGACCAAGCCTGGTTTAAGATGATTTGGCTAGTCTCCCGATATTGACCAGCTGACAAGTGTATAAAACCCCTATTAAAACCATCAAAACAAACCCCACTGTGACACCTGCTAACCACATAGCAGTTTTGTTTTTTTTAAGCAGGTAAGAGATAAGAACGCGTTTCTTGTGGTTTGGCTGCCCTTATTTGCAGGAGCTTCAGTGACGGTGTGGAAGATAGCAATGTCAAACAAAAAGAAAAAGTTATGTAACAAGTTTGAACAACCACATTTCTGTCACATTACAGATAACTTGGTCCAAGTACTGCCTTAAACTAAACAGGAGAACTACTCAAGAATAAGAACTGTTTTGTATTTTGTATTTTCATATGTCTATGTCTATACTTTATTAATAATTGATCATTTATTCTTTTTGTTTGTTTTCTAGATCAAATACCTATAGTGAAATCACCACTGGATTTCAACATAACTGGGTAATTAAGCTTTTTTGAAGGATGAGGGAGTCATGTCGTATCTTGAATGCCAGAATCACCACTGATGTCAAGGTGTGTTCGGATGTCTGAATGTGTGGTCAGTGTGTGCGTGTGCCAATGTGCGTCTGAGGATTATTTTCTGAGGTTGATTGTTTGGTGTGGGCTTTGCAAAGGGATCGAGATATAATCCCATAACTCCCTGCCTCAGTGAGAAAATAGAAGCAACACAGTGACAGACTGGACACCACAGTTATCTTTCAATGTCACACATAAACTATGCAAACTAGACCCATCCATAAATAATCTCATTATACATGGATGGGTCACATACAGTTCAGATTAATATTTAAGACACTTTGAATTTAAACTATATATTTGATCAGTTGCATCATGCGTTCCCTGGTAATCAAACCCATGATCTTGTTGATGCTGCAAGCACTGTGTTCTACAGTTTGAGCTACAGGAATACTTTTTTGTTATAGGAAAATTCTCACATATAGGAGTTTCTTAAGATCATACTGTACCACATTCCAATCATCAAATGCAATAAATTATTTTATTAATCAGTATTTTCAACTTGCTTTTAAATATCTACATTACATTTGGCAGATATTTACATCCAAAACTACTTCCCTGGGAATCAAACCAATGACACTGGTATTGTCAGTGCCATCCGCTACTGTTTTGAGCTACAGGAATACTAAACAAAAAGTTGAATACAATATTTTTTTTTTATTCTGAATTATATCTTAAATATACTTTGAAATACATTTTACTTTTTACTCTACTGGCATTTTTTAAAAGCATAAACCTTTTAAAAAATGGTTTATGTTACAAAATTATGTTACATTTTCCAATGGGATAAAAATAATAATAATAATAAACTTAATTCAAGAAATATTCTGTAAAACAAGTCATAATGTAGTATGCAATTTCTATTCTCAAGTAAGAAACAATCATTTAAGGAAGTTTAGGTATTTTAACTGGACAAAAAGATAAAAAATATTAAGAATTGTATCTCAGGTTCACACACTTTTTAAAGACCAATTGTATTTTATTTTAAAGCCATGCATCTCAGCCTTTTGCCAGAATGTGAGCATATACAATCATAAACATATACAAGACTGATGTAAAGCAATGAGATGTATGTATACTGGAAAGAAAGAATGTTTTTACTTATTTTGCCTGTGGTTAACTTATAAAAGGGTGATCAAGCACATCTGCAGGTAGATGTATGGGTCATCTTGCTTAACTACACACTGCACACACCCTTCCCCCTTACCCCTCTATCTCTGACAATAATCTGAGTGTATTAATCTGTTGTTTGAACTCCTTAAGCACAGACTGTCTATCACATCTGCTCGCCTCACCCTGCTAAAGCTTTGCTATTTATAAATCCCCATTTCCCCCTTCTCTGTTTCTCTACTGCAAGTTTTTCCCTAACTGAGCCCCGCAGGAACCCTCATTTTACCTTCCTAAATCCTTGTCAATCTGTCCTTAAGCTCCATGTCTGCAGAATCACCTCTTTCGTTACTTCATTTCTGAAGCCACTCTGGTCTCATTGTGACAAATTTTCTCTCACTGATATATGTCTCAATCTAGCGATCTATCCACAGCTGGTTGACTCCTCTTTCAGTAGTGCCTCTAATGAAGCATGCCTCATTCATAATCTGCACTCTTGAAACCATCCATCATCTCTCTGACACTTCACACTACCATTACACTCAAAGAATGCCCAACCAGGGCTATTTGTTAACTGATACAGTGGGTACGGAAAGTATTCAGACCCCCTTAAATTTTTCACTCTTTGTTATATTGCAGCCATTTGCTAAAATCATTTAAGTTAATTTTTTTTCCTCATTAATGTACACACAGCACCCCATATTGACAGAAAAACACAGAATTGTTGACATTTTTGCAAATTTATTAAAAAAGAAAAACTGAAAAATGCTCAGTATTTAGTAGAAGCACCCTTTTGATCTAATACAGCCATGAGTCTTTTTGGAAAAGATGCAACAAGTTTTTCACACCTGGAATTGGGGATCCTCTGCCATTCCTCCTTGCAAATCCTCTCCAGTTCTGTCAGGTTGGACGGTAAACGTTGGTGGACAGCCATTTTTAGGTCTCTCCAGAGATGCTCAATTGAGTTTAAGTCAGGGCTCTGGCTGGGCCATTCAAGAACAGTCACAGAGTTGTTGTGAAGATAGACAGATAGATACACACACACACATAGAAAGATAGACAGCTAGACAGACCTATTTAAAAAAAAAAAAAAAAAGCTGCCATACTACATGAATGCCATCTGAATTTGGGGGATATTTAAATAAAGAGAAAGATGGAGAGAAAGTGTCCCACTTTTACCCACTGGATGGCGATGTGGCTCTGTTTCCCCATATATATGATGCTGAGGGAGGCGGGGCTTAGGGCAGGTATTTGCATATGTCGAATCACATCAAATGCCTCACAACTTAGTCATAGGACTGTGAAAGATTAACTGTCATCCCCTGTCACCTGAAATCTTCACTTTTATGGCTGTGTTTGGCTGCTGAGAACCTCATAAAAAAATGTGTGGTGATTGATGCATCACTCAGATTCACAACAATGGCATGATAATACTACACACAGACTCATTAGATCTCCTGGATGTAATGGTTTAAACACGTCGAGATTCACTGCTGAGAACTCTACGTGCTCTGCTAAATCATTACTCACTGACTACATACTCTGCCCTGAAGGCTTTAATCAGTAGCCAACCTACTTTTTTAACTCCAACCACTCACCTCAATTTATTTGATGTGGAAAGAAAATAATACATAGGGACTCTGTGTGCCAAACTGTATCAAAACAAACATTGCCGCAGGTTGATTTTCCCCATATAACATCTGTATGGAATCCGGTAACATATTGAGTAAAAGACATCAATTACTCAATATGATAAAAAAAATTTTGTGCAGTAAATGTCTATATGAGCAAAGGCCCTTGTGACTTTTTTCTACTTTTCACATATTATTAGATCTGTCCTGTCCCTTCTGAATGTGGTGGAAAACAAATACTGAATATGTTAAATGACCCATTACGGTGTCAGCTGGTTTTGTGTGTCCAAAGAGTAAGATAATGTAATAATACAGTCATGTGATAGTGTTTCTCAGCCTCAATACACCTCTATTAAACACCTGGCTTATAATAGTTCACCCAAAATGAAAATATTGTCATCATTTATTCACCATCCCAGCTAACAGGGAACATTGCCAGAACTGGCAAGGTTCTCTCAAAGTTCACAGAGTTCTTTTATTAACATTAATAGAATGAATAGAAAAAGTTCTCTTTTCTTATAATATCCTCTTATAATATTCTCAAAACATTAGCACAAAAATATTATTTATACAATGTTTATGGAATGTTTTAGTTGGATGTTCATCTATTATTTTTTTTTACGTTTCAGAATGTTCAGAGAATATTCAAAATAAATATTCCCATAATGTTTGCAAAATGATAATAATGGAATGTTCGCTACAGAGACATCTATGCATAACCAAGGAGAAACATTTTAAAAACATTTAAAAAAACAGAACATTCAGAAATGAACATCCAGAAAAAACATAATGGGAATATTAGCAAAACGTTCTTAGTTCTTAGAATGTTCTTTTGTTATGTTGATCCAAACCTGTTTGAATTTCATAATAATAATAATTGTTTTTGTCCATATAATGAAAGTTAATGGGGTCCAAACCAACACTGGACCCCATTGACTTTCATTGCATGAATATTTTTGGGCAAACTACGTTTAGACAAATGTACAATGCCCTCCTCACACAAAGTAATGCAATGACCAAAAATGTGAAAAAATTAGAAATGTTAGGAGAATTTCTATACACACACACAAAAATATATAACAAAAACATACATATAGGCATTCAAGTCACTATCACACACCCTGTCCCACAGGACTGACAGATGGAGGGGTAGAGGAGAGCTACAGAACTGGAGCGGCCTCTCTGTCCATTCCCCTCTCTCTCTCCTGCTGTCTATTGTGGGCTGTAAGTCTATCTCCTGCTAATTGCCACAGTGGTTCAAACACAAAGTCTGCCGCTGAAACAGTACCCAACAGGGTGTTGTATAGTGAGTAAAATTTACAATGTGTTACATTTCTCCTTCAGCATTCACCAGTGAGGAGGGAGGGCTCATGTCTACCGCATCAGTCAGAATTGAAATTTTTAAAGGCACACACACATTTCGAAGTACACAATATTAATAACTGAAATGTCTATATATTTTGCTTTTTTCATAATTATTTTGCTCTAGATGGCAAGGTTACAATTCAAAAACACAATTTTGGCTACTTGTGACCACTGATGATTTATAAACAGGCTCTAATTTGACATCTTTGCAGCAAAAGTTATTTTTCCGAAGGCACTATAGTGACTTTGGTGACCATTTGTGACCATTTAGACAGAAATTCCTGTCCATCACAATGGAAACCGCAACAACTGTATTTCCCTAGTGAAATATGGTTCATCCTACCTCTGCTGAGAAAAAGGAGTCACGTAACTTAAAAAGTTGCAGTATATGATACAACTTCTAAAGGAGTCCCAGGAGCTGTAATGAATGGTTTGTATTGCTCAGAAGAAAGACAATGGTGTGAATGCTATTAAGACTCTGCACAGGTACAATGACATAAAACATGTGTTATACTTCCTGTGCAACATGAGCCAATTGTTATCCATCAAAGAAACTTTAGAGAAACAGACTATCACCATTTAATCTGCTAAATTCATGCAAATTCTAAACCAACCAACAACTTTTGCAAATGGAACGCTTTGTAACTATGTACAGCTTTTTGTTCCATTTTTCCACAATAATTAGACTGACACACAATAATACGGAACAGATTCTGTGACCACAGGAGTGCATGTAAAATGGGGCTTGGTAAAATCATCGCCACACAACCATTCTTATTCCGTGGTGTTTGGCATTTAAAATCACTTTCTTCTCCCCATCTCCAGATGCAGTTTATTTATGGGAACTTACATCTAAACCCTGTTCCTCCTCATTCTGTTTTGACAAACTGTCGTGCTTTTTATCGATTCTTTTATTAAGAAAACAAGATGTGACTGATTACTTGGTGGCATAGGCCAATTTAATTTAAGGAACAGACAAAGCATACTTAGTTTGGTCTTGTAAAACATGCTATTTTAAATAACTATCATCTGTGTAATTATCAAATAGCACACGTCATTCAATTACCTCTTTTATGCAAACCTCAATGACCACACACACTGACGATGAGTCGGTCCACTCATGTATATAAATGAATGAGAGAAATAATGTGCTCAATATGACTATACCCAGATAGCAAAATTACTGAGGCCCAGATCAGGCCCACACCTGACACTTTCATCTGGCCCACATACTGCGTGGAATGATGGCAATTGGGCGGTCCGCTCCTGTTTTTTTGGACCTCAAGTAAGCCTTAGCCTTGCTGCATGTAAGCCAACCAAATAAACCAAAACTGGCCCTAATGTGGGCCACAGTTGATTTTTATTCTAACCCTGGTCTTCCACACATCCCTCATGTGGCCCTCAAGCTGCATGGAATGGTGGCATTTTGGCAGTGGTCTACAAGCAGGCCACTACACAGCCACATTTTAGCTAATAATGAACTAAATAAACCATAATATAAATTATCTGGGCCACACTAAGGCTTAAATGAGTTATGCATCAACAATACTCAATACTGTAAAGAGAAATTTTTAAATGTCCTTCATAAATGTTCAAATAAGTTCCAGAAATGTGTCCTACTTGATAAAATCATCCCAACCCAAGTTTTGCACAAGCAGCAATTAAAATGTAACAGATAAATATTTAAAGACACATTCCAATACTTCAAAAACTGTTCTTCACAAGTTTGAACTTAAATGCTTCTCAGTCAGTCTCCTACCTACACAGTAAGTCTGTGAGTGTCATAGCTACGCTGTGTTAAAGAACGCACAACGAAGACCAAAGATTATATATCATAAGTCTTTAATCCAACAAGGGTAAATCCAAACACCAATGTAGCACAGCAACATTTAAGACATGTAGACATAAGACCAGAAAAACTCAATGTGAACATACAGGAACTCAAGTACTCAGACCAAACAAGGATAATTAACTAGGCACACCTGAACAGAATAATACAATCAACACAACAAAGGAAACAGTGCAAAAGGAAAACAAAGTCCAAATTAACAGAAACCGTGACAGTAAGAGTACAATCATTATAG
>NW_015666573.1:400663-400881 GCF_001515625.1 Sinocyclocheilus rhinocerous
TTTAGGCTCACAGTCACATTAGCCAGTGCTTACCGTGCCATATCTTTGCCAAAACTGGCCCAGATATGCTTTAGGATAACTGGGCCACATTTGTGGCATCATATGCGGGCCACTTTAGGCTCACAGCTACATTAGCTAGTGCTCACTGTGCCATATCTTTGCCAAAACTGGCGCAGATATGCTTTAGGATAACTGGGCCACATTTGTGGCATCATATG
>NW_015666573.1:401115-428393 GCF_001515625.1 Sinocyclocheilus rhinocerous
AGCCAATGCTGACTGTGCCGTATATTTGCCAAAAGTGGCCCAAATTGCTATTAATTATTTGGGCAATATTTGTAATTTTATATGCGGGCCACGGCATCATATGCGGGCCACTTTAGGCTCACAGTCACATTAGCCAGTGCTTACCGTGCCATATCTTTGCCAAAACTGGCCCAGATATGCTTTAGGATAACTGGGCCACATTTGTGGCATCATATGCGGGCCACTTTAGGCTCACAGCTACATTAGCCAATGCTCACTGTGCCATATCTTTGCCAAAACAGGCCCAGATACGTTTTAATGTACCTGGGCCACATTTGCTGAATCATATGTGGACCACATTTGGTTTACACCCTGACCTTTGTCGATAATGCCACATTTTTGCCAAAGGTGGCCCACATTTGGTTGGGACTATTTGGGCCATAATCACTGTTTACCACATGGGCCACTTTAGGGTCACATTCAGATTACACATTGCCGTCAACACCGCATCTTTACCTACAGAGGCCCACATGTGATTTGATACATTTGGGCCATTTTTGCTGTTTTACATATGGGCCACTTCAGGCTTACATTCATTTTGTCCGGGCCATAAGAAGGCCAGCAGTGCCATATCATTGCCTTAAGTGGCCCACCTCCGCATGCTATCTGGGTAGTCATACCTTCAGCTATCATCTCACAAACAGTCACGCTGCACGCATGATACTAACACCACGAGATCATTGTTTTAATTCCCAGGAAATGCAAGAAATGATCAATTGTATGCAACGTTAGATGAATTGGATAAGTGTTTGTCAAAAAGTTTTTTTGGTAATTTAATGTTAGAATGCACCATTACTTTGCGTACAAAATATACATTTTATCAGTTCACACTTTCCTGGGAATCAAACCGATGACCTTGGCATTACTACTGCCGTGCTTTACTATGTTCATGTACTTTTAATTCATTCTAAATTAATTTCAAGAATAACAAGAACAACACAGAAAACTCATCTTGAAGTGTGGATTCATGTTTCTATGGCCTTTTAAACTGTTATAAATTATTGCACGCTTATATATAATTCATTCGGTTTTACTTTGTAGAAAGTTTTAAAAGTTTTTACCCAAAAAAAACAAGGTCTGCCTCAAAGACAATCACAGTCTATGCTTATCTTCTCAAGGACACTACTTGTGAAGTGAAGATAAGCTCAAGGAGTAAAACATAAAGTCCTTAAGATGCCATAAGAGCCCATTGGATGCCTGCGGCGACAGCGGTCCACCACACTGTGCTCAACCAAGACCCATTAAGACTGGTAGCCGCATTTCCATACTCAAATCAGTGGAATATTTCATGCAAGTTGCTTGTTGAATGTATTTCTGTTAATGGCTTTCCCTCTATTGCTGTTATGAGGATTGTAAAGCGAGGCTGAGGGTGAGATTATAAAAAGGGGCTCCGTATGAGTTGTAATCATATCGGTTTACAGCAAACACACAACGTGGAGCCACACTTTTACATGCTTTATAAAGCTGACTAGCTTTCCCTTGCGCACTATCATTCCTTTTAAAGTTCAACCATTTCTTCTGCCTCCCTCCGTTCCATATGAAGCTGTTTCTCATTAAGGATTAAACAGAGAGTTAGGTTCTCTGTTCCCATAATTAAGACATTCCTAAAATCAAACTCCTCTTAAATCCCTTGGTCTATCCCTCCTCTTTCCCAGTAGCAAGGCATTCCACGGATCTGATACCTAGTACCTATCATCTCAAGGTGTGTGAGATTAAGGATTAAGTACTTTAATCTGCGTGTTGTGTTAAGAACGGGACTCCTGTATTCTTGACCTCCCCTCTTTGACCCTTTTGTCTTACTGCGAAATCCAATTTCAGGCCTCAGTAACACTCTCTGATCCCAAATACTTAAGAAATGACAGCAGTGGCACTTTTAAGGTGGTCACCGACAAACACGCCCATAATGCTGCGGGACCTGACACATCAATCAAAAGCGCTGCCCCCTTATCCAATCCGTGCTCCCACCTACGACCCCTGACTTCTGACCTCTAGCCTGTCTGCCATGGTGGGTGCTGTTGAGGGCGGATCCACAAGACAGGGGCTAATTAGGTCAGATTGCGGTGAACTGTGCATTACAGCCAAAATTGGAAACATATGCTGCGGCCCACAGCAGGAGAGAGAGAGAGAACACCAGGAAAGAGGTAATGGTGGTGCTGGGGGTGAAGAAAATGGGGGTAATGTAAGGTGGAGCGGTTGGGTTCACGAGGTACAGTAATGAAGGAGATTGATGAAACTGATGTGCGTGAGGGAGGATACAGAGAGGAAAAATTAATTTAATGAATGAATGACACCTCTTTGAGACCATAAATCTAACCTCAATTTCAGGAGAGCATCTGTGAACAGCATACATGGTTTCCTTGACAGCTCCGCTATTTTCAATAATTGCTATAATGGCTATGTAACAGATATTGCTTTGATATTTGAGGTGGGATATCCACTGCCATGGAAATAAATCTGAGACACACACTATGAGCAAGGGACACAAAGAAAACTAAAATGTACTGCAAGTAAAATAATTACTAAAAAACTTTTCCAAAGTTTGAAAGAAGAATTAATTAATATGAACATTTAAATGATTAAATAATAAATAAGTAATATTACATTTGTTCTTTACATTTATTATTAATATTATATATTTAATTAAACTATTTATTATTATTTTAATATGGTTTTGATAAGATTAAAATATAACAACAAAAATTATATTATTTGAATATTTTTAATTACTATTGTTATTGTTATATTATGATTATTATTATTAGGGGTGTAATGGTATGCAGTAATCACAGTTCGGTACGTACCTCGGTTTTGGGGTCACGGTTCGATACGAGTTCAATACAACAGATTTTATTTTATTTTTTTTTTTTTCATTTATTTTGAACAGACAGTAGTGTTACATACATATAGCGCTAGCAGTTTTTTATTTGAATTAGATTGTATCATTTCAAGATTTAAAGCAAAAACAGAATGGTCTGACTTTAGATTTGGGAAATTATGCTACTACATAAGACACCTGCACAAAACAAAAACAGCAGAAGGACAGAATGAGCGCGCAATTTCACTCTCTGACATCAGGTGCCACTTATGGAAGAGCAGCAATTTTACTAAAACTTTAAAATAAAAATTAAAACAGAAAATATATAACAATTATAATAGTACATCAATGATACTATAATGATAATAAGCATCCATTTATTGAGTGTCTTTTGCAAAGCTCAAGGTCATATTAGGTGAGAAGGATTGTCTCTTATCGGTTTCGGCATCTGAAAGACGTGCAGTTTCATCAGAAGCTCTCATCTATGACAGTGTCAGTGACGTGCAGTGCGGTCCTTGTTTGATGAGTTGCCCTGTATAGGTGTTTGGGGTGTAGGGTAATAAAAGGTCTTTCACAAAAACAAGTAATGCAGGTTCACACTACTACTTGAGACCGTTTGCCTAACTGATATGTAGAAATGTATTTTTATCCTTTAAAGATAAGGTGTCAGAGCTCTCTGTGCATGTGCGTGTATGTTAAGCCATTTGAGTGCGAGTGTGTGAAAGAACTTTTGTACCTCCGTTTGAGTTTGTCCCTTCTTTCCCTTTCTACCTTTGTTCGCCTGTCATCTCGCTCAATACCTCAGTGACTCCTCGCTCTCAATCATTCTCTGTTCCTGTGGCTCTCTCTCATTCTCACTCCTTCAATCTCACCAATACGCCCTGGGGTTGAAATATCTAAGTGCATACAAAACAAGTTCAGACAAAACCAGAGAGACAGAATAGTGCTAAAGAGGTAAAGACTGGGACTGAATGACACTAAATGCCAAAGAGAGAGGAACAGCGTCAGGAGAGGACAGGAGCAAAGATATGAGGGGGACAGCCAGACCACATTTTAGACCTCACTGAGCTTTGTATTTGTGTGTGTGTGTGTGAGCTCACCTGTGTTTGTGTGTGTTAAATATGAAGTTCCACACCGGTTCCCCGTTCCTCATTTGAAAACCTCTTTTCTGTACCCCTCTCTTTCTCTTATTCTCTCCCCCATCTCTCTCATCCCGACTCTTTCACGGACAGTCTCACAGGGGCAGGGTTGTAACAGAACACTTCTCTCTTTTGTATCCTTTCTTTTCCTTATCCTTTCATCTTTTTAAACTTTCTGGGGAAATGGGTTTTGGTGGGATGGAAATTTCTGCTAGGTGAAAGGAGGAAAGAGGAGGGGAGAATGAGAGATGGAGAACGAGAGAAGTCAATATACGTGTCCTGCTATAAAAAAAACTAAGGGCTGGTTGGCGGTAGATGCTGTAAAAAATCTCCAGATGAAATTGCTTTAACAAATTGCCCCCTAATTCTAGAGCTGCATGGTCCCAAAATCCAACCTGTTCAGACCACCATAAACTGACACGAAATAAATGAAATTCTGCTGTCTGCTAATTTTCGTTACAGTTATTAATTAAAAGGTCACAAGGTGAGAGATGCACTTGCTTGGGGTGATTAGTTTGGACTTAAACTCAATGAACTGACAATAAATCAGTTCCTAAGACAGTCTATCCATTAGCCTACATTTAAGCCATTTTCCACTCTTTTTTGTTTTGTTTTTATTATGAGAACTCTCCCACCCACCACCAGCAGATGTTCCTCGTCCTTTTTTTCCCCCTCCACCATAATGTCTTCTTTCACTCTGTCCATTCCTCTTCTTCTAAACCAGCCCTCTTTCACTCCCACTGGCTGTTGTCCCCTCACCGCCTTTCATGAAGATACCTTACCGCACGACTTGAGCACTCAGACCTTCTCGCCGCGGGAATTTCTGCATTCACTTAATAAACTTTTATTTCAGATTAAACGTCTCTCATTTACAGCTCAAAGTCGGCGATTTGTGGTCTGACTGTGGAAAAGTAGAGCTGCCGCTCATACACGCAGTGTCAGAGGTGCATTATTGCTCTGGATGTTCACCGCTTGCATGCAAATCCACCAGAGAGTCGCGCGCGAGGAAAACAGATAAACGTGGAAATACAACTCGACGTGGAGCTTCTCAGACTGGACTCCGGAGATGATATGGGAGACTTCTGAAGTTTGAACTATGTGAACCGAGAGTTCTTCTGGACATTTCGTTAATTTTTGCGTGAGACTGACGGACTGTAGAATCAATGTGGTGTTCGCCGAAGATACGTGTGGCCCGAAACTCACCTAAACGGTAGGTGCTGCGTGTTTTTAAAGACACTTTTTTTTAATGTTAGCGTATCCTACTACAGGTATAATGTCCACTAATCATACGCTTCCGATGCTGATAACATCTAAAGTGGACTAATGACAGATTCGGTTTATTTGGGTTCATTTTCGTAACAGTTAATTTAATGTGAAGCAGGTGTTGATCGGACTCGTTGACAGGTTGTCAAGCTTTGGAATAAGCCGAACGCAAATGAATCGTTCACTTGAGTCGAATCTTTATTATGAATCGGATGAATCGGTTCTCAAAATAATTCGTTCGCACCGAGTCTCTTTCGATGCATGAGCTTGATGGTATGTAGTACCAAAACAGCAGGTTTTAACAGCATTTTATTAAAACATCCTTTCAAGCCAGGTGATGTAGATACATTCCAGTATTGTTTATTGCAAATTACATAGGTAAATTATGTAATGAGCTGAATCATGGCTGCAACTGGACGACAAACCACAATAAACATTTGTATTAAAAATAATTTAAACTGCAATAAGAACTTCAATAAACAGCAATTTGTCTGGACATGTACAGTTTTTGCTGAACCGGTTAAAGCAATAATAATATAATATAAGTAATATGAGACCCCATCATCACGTACAGTAATTTAAACAGCGGTTTTTTTTATCGGAAACCATTTCTTCGAAAGAACCGATTCATAAAAATGTAATGAGTTGGACTCATTACTAGTCGAACTTAAAACGATCGTGAGAAGCGCTTCCCTTGGGCCCCGAAAGAGATGACTGAAAACTGTTTTGGCGAAAGACCAAATATGTTTGATCTCATATTGTTCAACACTAGCCTCAAGCGAATCACTCGCGTGCAGTCGACGCTCTTCGCTGTCCAGTGCGTCCGCGTTCAGCTGTCAGTTCAGGTGCTGACCAGGTGTTTGCATGCTGATATTTGTTTACCTGTCTGCCTGCGTAACTCGGAAGAAGGTCTCTGAAGTCAGTCCAACATGCTGTTTAAGATACACAGTAGGTGTGTTTTTGTTTTTGCATTTACTGTTTCGTTCCTCAGAATGATATCTTAAATAATCCACATCGTTTTATTGTGTAATATTACAGGGACTATCCTTTGGAGGAAGGTTGTAAAAACACATGGATGTAGATCTATACGAGAGTAGTAGTTTGTCAGTGCTAATGTGTTTTCACAGTAAAGGAGTTAAAGGGTGGGAGCTGGCAGCCATTAAAACAAGAATTAACACACATGCACATCCTGTCAGTCACCTGCCCAGCTAGCCTATAAAAACAGAAACGAAAACAGAAGCTCACAACCTTTGTTTACTACATAATGAATGTTTATGTAACTATTTTCTCACCCCTGTAACACATAAAGTGTGGTGTGGTGGGGTGGGGTGGGGAGCCATTGAGACAGACCAAGTGAGAAAAAAACCTACAGGTATTTATGAGAGATGTGAACTCTTCCTCCATTTATCCAGGCAGGATCTGAAGCAGACCAAAGTACTTTCTCAGAAAGAAAGTGGGAAAGTGTGGATGGAGATTATCCTAAAGTGTAAAGAGTTGAATGTGTCGCTCAGTGTGTGGTAGCCATTTTCAGATTTGTTTAAGCTACTGATTTCTCAACTGCAACACAGTGCCTTTGATCAGAAACATCTGTACAGTATGCTGATTTATGTAAATGATTTTATGAGAAAGAGGAGGGTCAAGTTATGTTTGTCTTGGAATAATAAGCATTGTCTGCCAAGAAAATGTTTTTCCCCCCCCCCCCACAGAGGGAATTTGTGCAGCGTCTTTTAGGAAAGGTGTCTTTTTTTTCTTTCTTTTTTAAACTAATATTAAAGAGGTCAAATATTTTTTTAGCTTTTTGTTTTCTTTTACCCAAGAGTTTTAATTATAATTCATAATTTAGTTTTACACAACCATTGTGTACCATCTGACTGACCCTTAATCAGGCTATTTTTTTTTAACTCGTAGCTTTAAAACTCCAATGTAAACTTTCCATATCAACATATATTATATAGTTGGCAGTGCCCCATCCTTCAATTAAAGCCTAATTGCAAAGCCTGCAATAAAGACATCTTCATAAATCCACACAAACTAAAGTGACACAATTAGGGAACTATACAAATCTTTCTTTATTTTTGAACAATTTTGAATCCTCTTCCTTATTATTTGCCTGGGATTATCTATTTTGTCATGACATGATCTGTTTAACTTGATTTTAAACTTGTGTCTTTGTTTTATTTTATTTTCAATTCTTTATGATATGGGAGTTCAGACTGTGCTGCGTTGGACGCTTATGGCCGAGTGTATAGGCTGAGTGGGACGATTTTCCAAAATTGTCAGTCACGTCAAGTCTGAACAGGGGGATTGTAGAATGTCTATCATGAGTCACGCTTTTGTTCGGATTGGAGAGGATAAATAATAAAGACCATACATCTGCAATAATTGATTTGACAGGCTTGTTAGTGTGACAGCATGAAGTGGTAGTGGATCCCCTGGCTGATTTCCAGTGAAAAATCTTAGAAAGAGATTATTTATAAAGCGGGTTTAAAGTTTTCGGTGGCGTGAAGCCGAGAGGTGGGAGAGCCAAAGTGTTTGTCTGGCTTTTGTCTAGAAGATCGCAGATTACGCTTGTCATGGGGGTGAGAGTAGTGGGTCAGATCAAAGATATGTGTGGATGTGTGTGCACAGGTTCCTGTGAGGTTGAGTGTATAAGTTCAGGTTAAACATGCGGGTTCATTGTGTTCAGGAGCTTGAAGTTTTTTATGTGAGGCTGGAGGCTCATTTTTGAGCTGTGCGTAAGGTGAGGAGAGAAAGTGCAGGGCTACTCTGGATGGCAGAGTTCGTGAAGCATGTCATTGCTGCAAATGGAGCGCACTGATTGAGTGGTTCTGCATATCACCCAGCGTCTACAGTAGGGCTGGACGATATGGCCAAAATTGATATCACAATATATTTCTTAATTTCGGTCGATACGATATAATTCCGATATCGATATGAACACTATTTATCTGAAATAGAAATCTTTTGTAACATTATAAATGCCTTTATCATCACTTTTGATCAATTTTAAGCATCCTTGCTAAATAAAAGTATAATTTCTATAATTTCTTTCCCTGATTATTCTTATAGATTGAAACAAATGTGCTTCAGCCAGAAAAAAGGGTATGAAAAGTGCTCCGAGTCGCTGCAGAAAACAAAAAAATTGAACAACAAAAACTGGAAATGTTGCTGGAGACGGGCTTATTTAAAATGAAAACTGATTCTCTGCCAGCAGGAGGCGCTTTTAGAGTGATAGAACTAGCGGTTTCTCCAGTAATGGCTGTAATCAAAGCAGCTCCGCTCATGAACGCTTCTTTATCAGATCAAATGAAAATGCCATCGAAACTTTTCTGAAGACAGTCCTTTCCCTTCAGAGATACATTCATATAAAACACCCGCGCCGTGTTATGATTTTGAAACGTGCAGTGCTCATGTTTATTCAACGAAGTCAAACGGCACAAATAAATCAATGTATGGGAAACTGGTAATGTATATCGAAATATCGGAAATGTGTTTAAAAATCATATCACCGTTATTGAAAAAAATTATATCGCGATACATATTGATATTGAATTATTGTCCAGCCCTAGTCTACAGATATGCCTCCTGCACGTGTTATCTGTCTGCCTACTGCTTGTGTTCCCGTTCCAAAGCATTAACCGGCAAGTCTTCCTCTCAGGTCACACACACACATACTGCCTTCAACCATGAAAAATGCTTTTATTTGACTTGTAACTTCTGTTAATAAGTCATTTTTGGGGGGCAATCTTTCATCTGTTAATTTCATGCAGTAAAAATGCAGTTCATACATAAAATAATTTGAATAGAGTTCTATGTTGAGCATGTTTTTTAATTTATGAAAAAAAAAAAACCCTCATGTGTTTCAAGGTCAGTAAGTATCTTAAAACATAATTTTAGCTTTTTATGACAAGGCAAGATTGGTTCAGGTTGAAAAATGCCATGTAGTGTGACTACTAAAAACTGATATTGTTATGAATATATATTAAAAAAAATAATAATAAAAAAATAGTTTGGAAAGATAGGGAGAAACATGACAGAATTGCATGGCGGATATCGCATTTTGCGATTTGCGACTTTTCAATACCGACCAGATACAATACTGATTTTGGCGGGAACTCAATAAAAAAAAAAAATAATAATAAAAAAATATATATATATATTAAAAAAATGTGTTTTGATAATCATTATCATTAACTAATTTAAATGTGTTTTAATATAGATTCATATGTATATAATCACATATTTGAGGTGTATAGAAAATAATTTAGTACTTTTTATTTGATGGTTACATTACATAATTAAATTTAAACTTCTTGAAAATGGAGAAAAAGAATTTCGAAACCATCTGAAACCAACATGAGTGCGAAGATTACATTTCTAAGAACTTGCCTTGTGTGTTTTAAACTAGGTTTGTCCTTTATTGGACTCATTTGTCATTGAACATTATCTAAATATTGTAAAATAATATCTAAATATTGATTCTTTCATATGGTCATATATGTAACTTCATTTCAGCTGTCAGCAACATGCTGTGATTTAGTGACTCTTGTTTTTATATTGTATGTGGCATTTTGTAGTTTGTGAGACCGTATGAAGGCGTTTTAGATGCATAAAATATGATTCTGTCAACATTAGAGGTAGTGAAAGAACAAGACTGTAAATCTCTCTGCAAAAATACCTTCATCTTACGCACAGCCCCTTTAAGCAAGAATATTTGCATTTAAAAGACAATAGAGCCTCATTTGCACATAGCACACCTATTCCTATGTTGAACGTAAACAGGAAGTAAGCACTTATACATATAGTGCTCCATGTCCCGGCATGCATATGTATGGACTTGGTGGCATTCCTTCCCTGCTTGTGACCGCAGGCTTAGTTGTGCATTGTGTATGAGTGTGTTCGTTTGGCTTGAGTGTTATTAGAAAACAGTGTCCGGGGTGGGGTGCTGTTATTATGAGGATCACAAGTGGTGATTTTGCACTTCACACACAACCTTCTTGTCCACCCACTCTCTCCCTATGAGTCTAATGATTATCTCTTCTCAAAAGAAGAGTCACTTGACTCTGCGTACACTGGCTTTACTCGCCCTCGGCCCCCTCCTTCATTCTAGCGTGTCCCGCCTGGGGAAACCCAGGAGGAGTTTTCTCGGTTGAAGCCACATTTCTGACATTCTGAGCATTCTTCTTTTCTTGAACTCTCTTTCTTTCTAAATGCGTCTCCCTCATCTCTCAGCACAGCAACAACAGGATTGGTGAGTAATTTACACCTGGCCTTAACAATGGACAGTTCGACTGCATCCCTCACTGTATCATCAGCAAGACAACACACTCTAGGTCTGTGTGGTCACATTTTTCTTGTCAAATACTTGCTAAAAAGCAAATTTGATCAATTTTAAGATGTTTTTGAGTTGTGTTGCTGTTAAGAGCATCACACCTCATGTCTTACATGCTTTATGTAGTTTGCACTAATTTTTGTATACATTTAGTATAAATTGTTTCCATATACACTACCGTTCAAAAGTTGGGGTCAGTAAGATTTTTCAAGATTTTTTTTTTCTGCATAGATGCATTAAATTGATCAAAATTGATGGTAAAGACAAATAAATGTTACAAAAGATTTCAAATAAATGGTTCAAGTTTAATTCTTTCTATTCATCAAAAAATCCTGAAAAAAAAAATATGACTCTTGGTTTCCACAAAACACAACACAAATTGAGCACAAAATCGGCATATTAGAATGATTTCTGAAGGATCATGTGACACTAAAGACTGAAGTAATGGCTGCTTTGCCATCACAGGAATACATTACATTTTAAAACACATTCCAATATAAATGTTCACAATATTAATACAATGCTGTATTTTTGTTCCCTTAATCAAAATGCAACCTCAAGGAGCAGAAGAGACTATAAAAAGGGGGAAAAAATCTTGATCACGCACAGTAGTGGGTATGTTATATATTGTTTGATGATATTTTGGTTTCTGTAATGAATTAATCTTTTCAACCCTCTCCTCACAACTTTCATATATAAATATTATTTTGATTGTACAATGTGACAAAAAAAAAAAACTGCACAAGTGCCAGTGATGAGGCACATTTATAATTTTTGATGTGGTGGTTTTGCTTCCACCTGGTGGTTGACAGTGTGTTTGCTCACTGAGTGCTGAAAGTAAAAGGAAGAGAGTGTATCATCCATCAATGTAGTTTTACTCGAACCCCCACTAAATAAACACATAAATCACCTCCACTGGGCCAGTAACCGCCCAGGTGCTTGTCTTAGGTAGACGACTGCTGAACTTTGACGTTCCTGTCAATAAATAACCTAAATCTGAGGTATTCTCAGTACTGCTGAGAGTCATGTTACAGAAGTGTGTGAATATGGGATCATCAGGTCAAACGTATGGAAAAAGGATATAGGACAAAAAAGATCATAAAAGATGATGAAATTAGCATTCATTTGAGGCCCAAAGCAACATCACCTTCTTTTATTTATATATTCTTTGGCTCAAACAGTAAAGTGGCATCTTTTAGTTTGCCTCAGTCATGCTTTTAATCTGTGAAATTTACAACCTTTTCCATACATACCAGAGTTGTTTGTGGTCTCATGTGAAACTAGGCCAGCACCAGACCAACACTGTTAGTGGCTTTATTTCAAACAGAGCTTTGCCAGACGTCGACTAGCCGGTGACTTCATGTCTGTGCCGACCAACCGGAGCAGGCGATAGTGAAGCAAGTTTGTGGCTCCACTCTCCCTCTACACAGGGACATGAATCTGCCGCTTGGAATTTTGCATCTTTTTTCCACTAGCATATGCCAAAGCTGTAAAGCTATAGTTTTACAGTTTTAGGCTTATTTTACCTTATTTTTATGAGCTGGCAATGAGCCTGTTCTTCTGAAAACCTGTTTCCGCGTCAGAGTAAAAAAGTATACAATGGAAAAAGTATGCATTGCAAATTTGATCTCCCAGTTGTGATTATATATCTTGCAATGTAACATTATATTTTATTTTGAAGTCAGCATAAAATTAAACCATCTATTTTCAAAATGCATATTTCGTTTTAATTTGTTTTTTTTGTGTGTAATTTTTAATCAAAGTTTCAAATGATCTTCTGGTGAAACAACAGACTTCTCTCTGGTGACGTATGCTGGACTTTTCCAGTAATTTAGTCCACAGAAACCCCATCACTTTCTTACAATGAACAGCGAGCTTGTATTCAGATCTGCTTCCATCCAATCAACAACCATTGGAAAGAACTAAGTCCCGCCCTACATTTTTTCTTAACATTCTAAACATTCCAAAGTAAATATTTGTGATGTCTTCTTAACTCCACAGTTCTTCCTCTTTAAGCGCTTTCTAATTCTAGCTTTTTTTTATCAATTCATAGTTGACACGTCTTGGGAGTGATGCACTGGCTTCCCCTGGTTGCCATGGTGATCGCCTCGGCCCTGCCTTTCCCTCAAAGTCCTGTGCCCAGGCTTGTTGCCGCGACGATAGAGCCTGGCAGGAACGACAGCAACAGCAGCAACGTCCCGACAGCTAACATCAGCATGCCGACCAACTCATCAGTGGACAACGACTCCCATGATGCTGTTCCTCACAACAACTACAGCACACATGACATAGCTCCTCACAGAACAGTCGATAAGCAGAGCACGTTTGAGGAGGACCATATAGCCAAAGATAGAGCAAACCGAGAGAATCTTCTAATAGAAGACAGTTTTGTCAATAACACAAAGCAGGACTACACAGGTGGAGGTAGGACTACCGGAGCAGATGCCTCCAGGCCGCATGATCCTAGGAAATACAAATCACAACAAATACTGGCTGAAAAAGCCAGTTCCCAAAGCAATGATATTCTCAAGGACTATCAGCTTGAACGTAGCCAGTTTCATGAAGAAAGCAGTATTGAGGCAGAGACTTTACTTAAAGACGACAGGAACGCAAGAAGTGAACTGAAAGACAGGCCTCTTGAAGGTCCGAAGGTCTCTCTGCAGAGCCTGCCATGGTGATCGCCTCGGCCCTGCCTTTCCCTCAAAGTCCTGTGCCCAGGCTTGTTGCCGCGACGATAGAGCCTGGCAGGAACGACAGCAACAGCAGCAACGTCCCGACAGCTAACATCAGCATGCCGACCAACTCATCAGTGGACAACGACTCCCATGATGCTGTTCCTCACAACAACTACAGCACACATGACATAGCTCCTCACAGAACAGTCGATAAGCAGAGCACGTTTGAGGAGGACCATATAGCCAAAGATAGAGCAAACCGAGAGAATCTTCTAATAGAAGACAGTTTTGTCAATAACACAAAGCAGGACTACACAGGTGGAGGTAGGACTACCGGAGCAGATGCCTCCAGGCCGCATGATCCTAGGAAATACAAATCACAACAAATACTGGCTGAAAAAGCCAGTTCCCAAAGCAATGATATTCTCAAGGACTATCAGCTTGAAAGTAGCCAGTTTCATGAAGAAAACAGTATTGAGGCAGAGACTTTTCTTAAAGATGACAGGAACGCAAGAAGTAAACTGAGAGACGGGCCTCTTGAAGGTCCTAAGGTCTCTCTGCAGAGCTCTCCAGTGCAGGAACATCTGGACGAAGCTCAAACAACTGGGAGCACCAATGCTAAAGAGTTGGTGCAGCAATATGGAGGGTTTGGAACAGAACCAGGCTTTGGGTTTGATGACATAGGCCTACGAGAAGAAGATCAGCTGCTTTTGCTGGACGCCCATCCACGGGTACATTTCTCCCCGGCCCTTTCCCCACCCAAACACCCACCTCTGCTCTTAATGCTGGAGTTGGGCTTTTTGGCCGATGACGTTAAAGATGAGGAAAGTCACATGATGGATGCTAACCCGTCTGCTCACGGAGGCGACAAAGAAACTTACAGGAACTTACTCTTGGGCCTCTCTGATTCTGATGGCCACATTCCAAGTGTCCGCCGCAAGCGTCAAGCCGTCCACAGCACACAAGGCATCGCACGCTCCGTATGTGAGGCCGAAAGCAGGTGGGTGACCAACAAGAAGACCGCGGTGGACTTTCTGAGCAACACCGTCACTATTCTGCAAGAGATCCAGACCCAGACTGGGCCGCTCAAGCAGCATTTCTACGAAACAAAGTGCCGTAAGCCAGATCCAAATAGTAAAGGTGAAGTGCAGGCGGTGGAGGGGGCCGGCTGCTTGGGGGTGGATAAGAAACACTGGATGAGCAGGTGCGAAACCAAACAATCGTACGTACGCGCGCTCGCCTCGGATGAAAACAAGAGGATAGGATGGAGGTGGATCCGTATCGACTCCTCCTGCGTTTGCGTGCTGCTCACTAGAGGAACGTACAACACTAAGAAGTTTGAGAGAGGAAGAGAGCGAGAAGGCAGAAGGTACAGCTAGCTTGGACTGTCTGAACAAAGGATTGACACGGAGTTGAAAGATCATGTGAATTTTGAATGTTTGAGGGACTGTATCTGTTCTGGTCCACTGTGTGGGGGATATTTCTTTTCCAGATGTTCCCGCGTCTCACTCAACAGAACCTTATAGCTGTACCCCAGTGTCTCGCTGAGGGATAGTCATGGAAATCACCCTCGTGTTGCTCAAAACCTGTATGAATGATTTTCTATTGTGGAACACAAATGGATAGAGTGGTAAAGCTTTTGGACACCAAGTCACTCTTAAACATGTTAGAATTTCATTGCATTAGATACTGGCAAAATGGCATCTGCAACCAAATAATGCTAGAGCTTTTCACTTTTCTGAGACACTTTTCCAACCAATATGTATGAGGTCAGTTCTCCTCAAGTTTATGCAGGTTTCCTGGCAGAATAACTGCCTTTGTAGTTCATTGTAATAGCATATGAGATGTTACCCACAGTTTGACTCCCAGAAGGACTTTGTCTTCATTTTAAACAATATTCATAGACCGATAACAAAAGTGTGCTTATGCTGTTTCTTTAAAGGAAATGCCTCTTGTTTTGATATTTTCACATATAATGCAAAAACCTTTATACATTTTTTAAATGTGGCTTAAGTTTCCAAATATTACATATTTAGTGCATTTCATACAACAAATTCTGGTGACTTGCATGAAAGTGGGCCATGGTTGAATGGACTATATCAAAGTCCCTTTTAAGGAAATTCAGATCACTCTTCAGCCATATTTGCAATGTTTCCAGGTGGGTATTTAAGGAATGTAAGCCCATCTCCTATCTATGTGAATGGGGGAAATACTGAAACCCTAGAAAATAATGGCCAAACTCACAATTAAATAACATATTTCAAGTCAGCAATCAAATCTGACATGAACTGTCCCATCAATGCTGTTTCTTAAGCTCAAATAGCATAAAAAAAGCATATATTTAAGCAAATATTTAAGGTTGGTCCTGCTTATGCACAGTCCCAAGTGCAAGTCTCAGATTTATGTGAGAAATGGAGATTCCAATGGTTCTTTAATTTAGACGGTGAGACTTACTAGATTACTAGAGCTGTTGCAGTTTTGCCCATTCATAGCAATACAAGTGAACTGTCTTGGGTAATAATATATAGTCTTTGACGATATCTTCTCAAGTCATGTGAGGATGAGGTTGTTTCACATTTTTTTCCTAGGTGCATTCACTGTAACTTATTTTGTGTTTCATGAAACACTGTACGGGTTTGAAGTGATATGAGGTGACGATGAGTTCCTCCACACTGCTGTCATTCCTCCGGTCCATATCCACGTCTAAACTCACACAAACAAGAAAACCTCAATACTGAGATCCTGTTTTTTCCCTACTTTTCATATATTGTTGCATTTGTTCTATTGTTTCTATAGTATACAGACAATAAGTTATTACTTTTGAATTAGTATGTAAGCCTAAGTACTTGATATTAATATATTTCTTTATAAATGTACAATATGTGAAACATATACATCATGCAAATATAAAGTGTATTTATAATAACCAAAAACAATGAAGCTGTTTAGTGGTCCGCAGAATTTGTAGGCTTTCTCGTAAGTGTCCTTCAAATGCCTGTCCCAAAACATAAGCCTCTTTGGTTTCAGTGTCAGCTACATTTTGGTACAATGGTTCACCCATGTACTGTTCACTCAGCAAATGTTACAGAAATACAGTCAAAAAAAAAAAAAGAGTGTTGGATGAAATGAACTGTAGTCCAGTTTCCTGGTTACTGTATTGAGAAAGCTGTGGAAGTCAGTACACAGGGTTTGATGTCATTTTTCACATTTGAGTCATTGTAATAAAGTGTTATGTAATCTTTGTAAGGTAGATACTTTTGTATATGAATTATTTTTACAAAGTAGATGGAAGAGCGAGAGGTGCTTTGGTAAAATACAAAGTGGATATATGAATATATGATTGTAGTTCTATTTGTTTTGTATTAAAAAACAGGAAGTACTTTGATTTGCAGTCGTCGAATTCAAACAAATCTCACCTCGCACACAAATTAGCATCTCAAAATCACGAGCACGCTGAACTCTTTAGTGCCATTAGGAACGCTTTATTTTATTTTGATTTTCATCATTATCATTATTGTTTATTTTGCAGACATCATTTTCAATTTGAATCACTGTCATCCTCATCAACAGTAATGGTTTGTTTTTAAATCATAGCACAATTTTGTCCAAATGTACACATACAAGTAGCATATTTTAATGACCATGTTTTTCATATTTCATATTTACGCTTTAAACTAGATAAAATTAAATTACAGTCAGAATTATTAAATGAACATGTACATAGTTATTCAATACTTACATAAAGAAAATAAATAGTTATAATAAAAATAAAAAGGAAAATACACACATTTTACAAATTGTTCCCCAAGCTCTTAACCTCATATGTTAATGTACACATAATTTTTATTTTTAACTTCATATTGTCTTATTCCCCGAAAAGTTTAGTTCGTTGTCGTCTTGGTTGTTTGACATGCATCGCAACACAGAAGCTAAACATTTTCTCTCACTTGTTTTCCCCGAATTGTGCCCTCTGCAGTCTCACGTGTAGCTCTCGCTGCTCACTGGTCTTTCTCAGCTTGTACTGATTGAGAAACACATACAGCGAAGTCTTGGCCTCACACAGCCTGGCCCCTCGACTGTGCTCTTAAGTACTTCCTCTGAACCTTACCATATGTAAACATCCCTGAAGTCCAGGTTGAGTTGCCACAAACATCCTTTGTTATCGAGAGACTTGAGAGACCAATTGCAGGCAGTCAACGAAAGCCATTCTGAGGAACTAGGGCTGCCATTGAAACGAAGGATGGAAAGACAAGAGAGTTCATCTACAGGTGTCCCATCAGCACAGACACAGGAAGTGAGAAGAGAGAACGACAGAAAGAAAGAATAAACAGTCATCCGATTCCTCCAACCATCCCATTTCTTACCACTCTCTTGTGTCATACATTCTTCATGTCTTCTGTCCTTTTTTTGCTCTTTATTTTTCTCTTTCTCCATCCCTCTTCTGTTATTGCAGAATGGTCAGACCAGTAGAGTTATATTTATAAATGTATATATTCATTGCTTTTTTTCTGCTTATCACCCCTCCTCCCCGTGAATGAAATGTAAAGCCGGTTCCAGCTCTCTGACAACAGCGCCTCCTGTGTGCGAGAGACAGAATTACAACACATCGTCACCATTTCGTGTACTGAAGTTCATCAGTAAAGACCAAATTATGGAAGCCGATTTCCACCAAATAAGAAAACAATCATGTTGTAACGGAGATAAGCCGTAGCTGAGATAAAGACAAAATGATGCAAGTAAAAACTGAGATAAAAAGTCGTAATTATGACATGAAAAGTTGGAAAACTGATACACTGAGGCATAATTATAAAATAAAAAGTTGAATTTATGACATACAAAGTCGTAATTGACATAAAAAGTTGAAATTATGAGTTATGACAAAAATTATTTATTTCGAAATAATTATGACGAATTTATGAAATATTAAAGGCACAATATGTAATTTTCGCCGCTAGAGGGCGCATATTCAAAATAAACAAATAGAAAAAGGTGTAGTTTGATGATGCCGTGACTGAGTGTGGAATCATGGGAGTTGTCGTCTTCATCCCCACAGCCGATGCAATCTGACGGGACTCGGGCAGAAATCATGTTCATGGATTAACTGACCAAAAAAAAGTCTAAATTATGAGTTGTCATAATTATTACTAAAATCCTTCATGACAAAAAAAAATCAGCTTGGTATGTCATAATTTAAACATTTTTTTCCTCATAATTATTACATTTAATGTCATAATTATGACTTTTTATGCCATATATATAATTTACCAGTGGATAATTTTTTCCCCCTGTGTGGTGAAAATGGGCTTCCATACAGATGGAATCTGCAGACTGTTTTTTAATTTTTTTCTGATCTGAATTTGGGAGAAATTGTGCATTTTAAACCAGCTAAAAGTGTTAAATGAGCTGGAAGTATTACACTATTGATAGCTGAAACATTATTGTAAATGAACAAATGAGGGGTGTTTATGTATGAAGGACTTAAAGGGGTCATATGATGCGATTTCAAGTTTTTCTTTCTCTTTGGAGTGTTACAAGCTGATTGTGCATAGATAAGATCCCTGAAGTTGCAAAGACTAAAGTCTCAAAACCAAAGAGATATTCTTTATCAAAGTTAAGACTCTGCCACGCCGAGGCATGAAAACGTACTTAAAGTCTCTGAGTCAGAACAGCCGGCATTGTTACCTGGATCAGGAAACAGTCCTCCATAAAATGCGCTGCACACATCTGAATATTTGGGATGAACTGTTCTGGAACAGTGTTGTAAATACAACTTAACCACTGATTTCTAGTCGTGTCCTCTTTTGGAAGGCCAAACAAAGTATTTTCGCTTTCACAATGAAACACACAGCGTCTTCACAACATGGCGGAGGCGGTGGCAGCAACAATAAAGTTACGCCTTCTTTCTTTGCGTGAACATTTGGGCGGCGTTATGCAAATCTTCCCACATCGTGACGTAGACATGTGGGGGCGTGTTTAAACGAGGTGTTTTAGGAGGGCGTGGACCAGTCTTAACTTTTATAAAGAATATCTCTTTGGGTTTGAGACTTTAGTCTTTGCAACTTTAGGGATCTTATCTATTCACGAACAGCTTGTAACACTCCAAAGAGAAAGGAAAACTTGAAATCGCATCATATGACCCCTTTAACGACAGACATATAAAGGGCATGCAAAATATGGAGGTGTCTTACTCTGTCATAGCAACCCAAGGAAACCCAACAGAATGCTAAAAGTGCTTCAGTCAAACTTGTAAATGAGCAAATTCTCGAGATTTGTGTATTTACATGCATCAGCATGCAGAAGGTAATCATTGGCAGTGGTGTACCGCAAATTTTGGGGGCCCTGCCCACACATGGTCATTAAATACTTCCATGACATACTTTTCTCTTTATCCTTTTCTGTTCAGAAAAAATGTAGCTTTTTAGATTTAGAAAGTCTGGTTGGCAAATATATTTATATTTGTTTTGAATGGTTTACAATAATATAAAATAAATATATATAATTAAAAAATGTTTATTTAAATCATTTAAAGCTAGCTAGTTCTGTCTCACCTTTGCAGTCCCTCAACAGGAGTAGGTCCTCACTGAGCCAGACTCTGCCCTTGGAGATGCTAAAGAAACAGACACGAGAGAGATATAGTTGCAAAATGTATTTCTAAACAGCATTATACAGCATTCACTTCTGCACCACTTTCTCATAAGGAAACAATGTTTTTACAACGTTTATCTGAGAACTAACACAACATCACTCTGTCATAAAGTTACTTCAGACTTAATTGCAGGGATTTCCACAAAGCCTCGCTTATCTTTAGGTCTCAATCCTGGGTATTTTTTCCACTAGTCTTTCCTCTAATTTATAATTTCTTATCTGAATTATGGTATTTCCTATTATATTGCCTGCCGTGAAATAGTATAACGTACTGAATGTCTGCTTACTGGTCATGTGTGTGTTGTATTCTGTATGTTAGTATGCTATATTTCACACACACACACACACACACACACACACACACACACACACACACAGCCATCAAACAAAATTCATGCACTACTATAACTGAAAATATCTCCACATCTTGTAGCTGTATCTAGTTTTGTAAATCTACTTTGTCAATGCATCTTATAATATTCAGAGTGCCATTCAAAAATGTCACAAACCCAAAGAGCACGGAAATTTGGCAAAATCCTTCAAAACAGTTCAAAACAGCAACTTTTTAATGCTTAGCCATTCCCTTCTTTCCATCCAACTACTTGCTTGTGAAATAAAACCATAACGATCTTGATATTACAGTTTTTTAATTGCTAGAATCTATTTCTCCACTGCTTTGGCACAAAATACATTCAACGACTACATCTTTCAGTTTAGATGAATTTCTTTCTTACTCAGACATAATCACAACAAAACCTCAATTTGCCTGTATTGTTAAACTTAAGTTCAAAACCTAATACACAACTGAATCAGACAGCAATTTGCTACATTTTCAACAGTAATACCATACGGAAATATATTCCAAATCTAAAAAATGAAATACTATCAAAACAATTAGACATAGCTGGTACTTTCATTGCCACTTTCTATCCAAAAAGGGACAACTTAGAGCAAATTTTGTACCGTAATGTAAACATGGATCATGTAACATATACTGCAGTGAATTCTAAACACTAGATAATGCTACTTGTTGTTCGTGTTTTAGGTCATCGTTGTGTGAGTGACAAAGTGTGTTTGTTGGGTGACAAGCTTTGCTAGTGTTATGGAAGAATGACTTGATCGGAGACATCTATGAAGTGTTTTTGGTAGATTTAGTGCATTTTGGGTGTGAAATTTACAGCTGTGCCAAGCTGAAAGTTGCTAAGGGGAACTGTGTGAAGAGTTTTAAAAAGTGACCAAAGTATAGAAAAATGTGTCCAAACGAAAAAACTGTAATATGATTATTAAAATGAAAAGTGTGGCTTCCTAGGGGAGAATGTGTGATCTCACCATCACTCTGGACCTTCCTCAGGGTGACTGAGGGGGTAGAGATGGCTGAGGCACGAAAGTTAGCAGGCAAGGTCTCTGAGGAGTCAGAGGTCACGCCCCTCAGATCTTTCTCCCGGAACATCTTCCTCCATGAAGGGGAGCGGGTGAACGTCTTAGTGCCATCCTAGAGGACACGAGAACAGAAGAAAAAACATCAGCAATTTGAGGAACTGAATTGTATTAGTGAGTCCAGTTAGGTCACCCAACAGAGAATAATTATGAACTCAATTATCAGCCATGTCATTTTAATACAACAAAAACTGACTGCTGAATCTCCTGTAAGAGGAGTGTCATTATACTGCAGTATGTATTTCAGTGGTGGGAGGTAAAGGATGATCAACATCCAGCTGTGCTCATGTCCCATGGTGCCCACCTCATCTGGCCTCCTCTCTGTTCCCATGGCGATGAGAGAGTTATATTCCTTCTCCAGAAGTTGTCGTGCCTGGATGTGGAATAAACATACTTTACATGTTATCACCCCAGTCCGGTGAGGAGTAATGAGTAGGTGCGGCTTTCATCTATAAAGCTCTTATTGTTTGGAGACTTGATGAATCAACAGGGTTTGTTTTCATGGAAAAAATACATCTACTGTATTAAAAAGACTCCCTGTATACATATAAATATAAAGGCTGTCAATATCTAAATATTTATTTGTGCCCCCCTTTAAAAAAAAAAAAATTGGTGTAAGATAAATGGTTTATTGAGATCTGCTAAATTAATAAATGTAAATGTAGTTAATGTGTTAGAAATATATAGGTCATGTCTTAAAGTGTTTAAAACACAAATATTTGTGAGGCGTCCTATCATTGTACCTGTGTGTTCTGATTGGGTATCTGCAGGAGCAGGGCGAGGTCAGTGTAATCAAAGGTGTCGTCCAGGGCGAGCAGGGCACCATGCACACCGCTCTCAGTCAGATTATCTGCATACTCCTTCAAGCCGATGGACTGCACCCAGCACATCACACGCTCGTTTGACCACACCATCACATCTAGACAGGAAACACATGGGCTGGACTATGAATAGAATTCCAGGAGGGTGTTAACCACTGATCGTTATCACTGGATAATGGAAGATTTCCATCTTGGGTGATGCCTCTGGATTTCATCTTTTGTTTCAGTTGCTCCTGATCTTTCAGATGGACCTCTCATGGCCAATGCACATTTAGACACATGTGTTTTTGTTTCAGACAAAGTCTTTGTGTCTGTTTTGTATTTCTAGGGGATTCAAGGGACTTTGCATTTGCTTTGTTGATTCAGCTTCTCCAAACCAAAGCTCAAAGGAAGGAATGCAATCATGGAAAACAGTTAAACCGTTCCTACCGAGTCATTTACAGTGTTAATATCAGTGTCAATATTAAACAAAAAAAAAACACCCTCACATCTTCAGGTACAGTAACTGCATATTCTGTAGATTTCTGTCTGTACATGGCGGAAAAGCTATAGATGGCAACATGCCATGTACTAGGGGCCTGGCTTAGCCAGATTTGCTATTGTTAAATAAAACTAAAACTACAACAAATAATTGTCATTCATTGAAATAAAGCTGAGAAAGAAAGAAATAATTTTATTGATGAAAAAGATGACAAACTTAAACTTGAAGAAAAATATAGAAATGTTGCCTTGGCAAGTACTGAAATAGGTTAAAGTTAAAGTGCTAAAATTACAGTGCTAAATAGAAATATTTAAAAACTAATAAAAGTGACAAAAGCACATATCAAAATTAATAAAAACTAAAGTAAAATATAAAAATAAAATCTAATTCCAAATATTAATAAATGCTATTATAGTATACTGTATAAATAATACCAAAATAACACTTGGTTACATGTTTTAGTAACTACAGTTAATCCTCCATTTCTATGTTTAAAAAAAAGAGAAATATCCAATAGATCTCGCTATTGATTGTTTTAGTGTGTTTTCATGTACTGTAGTTGGAAATGCACTGATTTTAAAATAATAAAATGCCAATAACTGATAAATGTTTGACATTAAAATTCTACACTATCTTCTAAATATAAAACTTTAAAAAAAAAATTGCTTGGAATACAGCAGGCACATTTAGGCATCAAAACATTAGATTGTACAGTATGAAAAGGGAAATTAATTTTGATATTTACTAAAGATTACATTTAACTGTTTTAAATTCATAGTATTTTTAAAGACTCGCTTTGCATGTAGCAATGCACACAAAAGTATCCCTGCACTACAGTGAGCAGAGAGATGTGTGCATGCTTAATATAGTCTCAAATGGCATGAAGGCATCTGTGTTGCTATGCGATGAATAACTTCTAGATCAGCAAAGACATCTGTTTCTAATCAAGGTACTGAATGAGGCGGTAACTGCACCTTTAAAACAACTCACAACTGTGAGATTAATAATGTGATCTGTGCATTGGGCTTTGATCAGTTGCTCTTCAAATGTGAAATCTCTATTGTGCCATTGAATCCTGTGCATAATGGAAGGCTGGGCCGCTCAACACTTTCCAGACGTCATTGCTGGTAATGTATGTTATTATTAACAAATGCATTCTGTGTAAACACCCTTCCTTTTTCTTTCTGCCATATTCTCATTCACTGTCTGATGTTTTGATGAACTGTACATTCCATGGGTGACTGTTATTGTTTTTTTCCCTTTTGTACATTTTGTTTATCAGACTGTTCTGCTGTATGACTTGATTGATAATGCAAAGCAAAAGATTAACATGATAAAACCAAAAGAGAACTTGGAAAACCACCAGAAAATGTCCTAAAATTCCTGCTATACCAGCTTAGACCAACATGGATTTCCATGCTCACTCAGACTGGTTTACGCCAGTTTAGTACTGATGTAGCTGGTGATTCAGTATAACTCAGGCCAGCGAGTTTTGAAGGACAGTCTTCCTGGATGAACTAGTTAGTGTAAAGGAAAGAATAAAAAATGTACACTAGCAATCAAAAGTTCAGGGTCGAGAAAGACTTTTAGTCTTTTATACTCACCAAGGCTGCATTTATTTGACCAAAAATACAGTAAAAACTGTAATATTATGAAATATTATGACAATTTAAAATAATGTTTTCTAGCTTAATATATTTTAAAATGTAATTTACTCCTGTGATGCAAAGCTGAATTTTCAGCAGTCATTATTCCAGTCGTCAGTGTCACATGATCCTTCAGAAATCATTCTAATATGATGATTTGATACTCAATATGAAATATATTAGATTTATTTTCTCATATTTTCATACTTATTATCAATGCATAAACAACTGTGCTCCTTACCATTTTTGTGGAAACCGTGATACATTTTTTCATGATTATTTGATGAACGGAAAGTTCAAAACAACAGGATTTATTTGATTAATCTTTTGATAACATAATAAATGTCTTTACTGTCACTTCCAGTCAATTTAATGCGTCCTTGCTGAATAATATTATTAATTTCTCAAAAAAAAAATTTGTACTGACCCCAAACTTTGGAACGGTGGTGTAGATGACAAAAATTATATTTAACAATTATTTGCAAGCTACAATAGTGTTAAAAGTGTGTTACGGACATCCAACATGCCATGCTAGGGACCAACATCATATGCAACTTGGACAAGACCCCTACAATGACAGTGTACCCTTGTACTCAATATTAGGCATCTCTGTTAGCAACAGTAAGCAAGTAAAAAAAAGAGATGAAGGAAAAGATAAAAAAGAAAACCTTTATTCTGGTGCTGGCTCTCATCTCTCCTCCTCTCCAGCTCCTTGCGGTCATAATTCAGGCGCTTCAGGCACATGATGCCATAATGCAGGCTCACCCTGTGGGGTCAAAAGGTCACAAGGATCAAGAGAGAGGTCGTGGGGCTATCTAAATTCATTAGGGCACTCCACCCTGACAAACACCAGGCACATTAGAGATTAGGAAAGGCCCTAAGACACACACCTGCACCATGAGAATAACTGATAGTCATTGGATGGAATGAGATGGGGCAGCATTTAACAGATGGGGAGAGGGAGACAGAAAATACCTGTGGAAACTGTCCACCATTTTCAGCTGCCCACGCAGCTCTTTCTTGGTCAGATGGTCCAACATGCGGGCGTCCACCAGTGACTCCATGAAGTAGCTTCTGTACTGGGGCAAACCCAGACTGGGCAGCCAATCATTGCCCACCCACTCATGGTTCATATCTCCATAAGCCAGGATCTATCACAAAGGAAGGCAAAAAAAAAAACAACAACTTAAAACACACTTATATCACAATTGTATTCCAGTTCATTCATTACAAATCCAAACTGTAGGGCTTAAAAATTTAATTCTGGGCCAGTTAATAAAACTATCACTTGCCTTATTGGATCAGCACTATGTCTTAAATCTTTTGATCATGTTCATGAATTTTTTAAACTGGCATAAAAAGCAATTATTGCTATTACATCTATTACTGCACATTTTCTTTTGTAAAGAAAACATTTAACTTAACTAAACTAAGCTTGATATTTAATATAAATAATTTATATATTTAAAATAAACATGAAATAACAAATGTATTAAAAATGTAAACAATACATTAATATTTTTTTATTTTAAACACTTATCTATTATTTATTTTATTATTATTCAATATACATTTAAATTTTTGGGGGAAAAAATTGCAATTTAAAATCAGAAATTTAAATTCATATAACAGATATATTTATATTTTTTGGTCTTGAGGCCAGAAAAAAAATCCTTACTGTTACTGTTGAGCTCTGAACAACCTTCCATTTATCAAAAAGGAAACAGCACTTAAATGATTCAATGTGATTGTGATACGAATACACACTTGATTTACTCTTAAAGATCGTTTAGTCTCAACTATCTGATGGCACCATCAGTTTGAAAGTGTTTAATGGACGTATTGACGTTACTCACCTGATCCCAGCTAATCTCTTTCAGCTCCTTGAGTGCGGAGGTGATAGCATGATAGGAGAGAGGTGAGGAAGAGGAGATAAGGAACGCAGCAGAGGGGCAGCAGGAAAGACACATCAATGGACAGGAAGAGCAAAGAAGAATGAAGAGGGAAAGCAGGAAGAGAGGTACAAAGGGAGGAACAGTTTGTTAGTGACCGGGTCATTAGTTGGAAGCAGTTCACACTGAAACAGAAAAAAGAGGGAAAGTTGAGGATGTTCAATGCTACAGCCTAGCCAGACACACAGAGGGGGAGAGAGAAAGAGAGAGACGCATCAACACATGTCCGGTCACTCCACTCTCTCCTCATGCCGCCTCTCATACTGTCCACTAGGGGGCAGAGTGCTTTACAATCTAGAGGTCTGCGCGGGACTGTTTTTTTAGTCCAGCTCCCGCAAGGTTCTATTCCGCACCCACCCGCTCCCGCTATATATTTTTTTCACACGCTGTCCGCTTAGAATAATTTTCCTCCCGACCCAATCGTTCCCGCTAAATTTAGATCTCGTTTCCAGAATCTCACATTTAAATTTTCGCTACTGAAAGAAAGAGAGATAGGCTGACAAGTAAAAGTGTAGTCTGCACAAAATTGTATGTTATTTTATTTGTCTTGTCAAGAGTCTTGAATTTATTTACTTTGACTTGAATTTATATGAATTATCTTAAGACACAAAATTCATTTAATATTTTATGCAACACAGTAGGAAAAATAGTCTCAGAGAAAATAAAAATTTACAAAAATTGTATTTCTTATTTTTATTCGTCTTGTCAGGATACAGTTCGTTTAACATTGACAACACAATAGGGAAAAAGTGTCTCAGAGAGAAAAAATAAAAAAAAATGTTGGTTGTACAAAAATAGCCTATTACCAATTTTTATTCGTCTTGTCAAAATACTAAATTCGTTTGACATTTTTCTGTTAACACAGTAGGAAAAGTGTCGCAGAGAAAAATAAATAAATACGACATCTTTCATTTAAAATTATAGGCTAAGCAAAATATAAACAAAACCGCGCATCCACACTTTGCTCCATCCTTATTCTGCTCTGTCACTCATCGACAACCTGCCTGTTCTGTCTGAGGGCTGTATATTTATT
>NW_015666573.1:428836-435375 GCF_001515625.1 Sinocyclocheilus rhinocerous
GTGATGTTTAAAGCATGCGTGCAGCGCGTGCATAACAGTCCTGAGCGCAAGCTGTACCGGTGGTCAATAAGAATAAAGCGCAGATATGCTGTTCTAAATGGACGTCGGGAACGGGATATTGTTAGACTGCCCGCTCCCGTTCAAATTACACCAGAGTTACCGACCGCTACCGCGTTTTATTCGGGAATTTAATCCCGCGGCGCAAAAAATCCGGTCGGGTCCCACGGTTCCCGCGGGAGATGCGCGGGAATGCAGACCTCTATTACAATCCAACACTCCTGGTGTTTATTTTTATCTAGATGAAATTTACTTTAAAAAAAAACTGGAAAACAGAACTGTCTAATTAATAAAGAAATATTCACAAAAAATAAATATCGGTTCCAATACAATATCACATCAAAAATCTGTGTCAGAAGTGCAGTCATTGGTGGGTAAGAGGTTTTGTGTCAATATCCATTCTTTAAATGTGTTCTAGTAGTTGATGGCTTTGACACACATTATTCGGATCTGTTACATCTACTTCTCCCAAACTAGTAATCTAGTCAGAGCATCCATAAGTACTGAGACAATACAAAAAGTGTTTACTAACTGGTTTGGTTGCTGCGGTCAGGGACTCCATCTCAGCATGGGTCATCCACACGTTGCTGGTTGACTGTGGTAAAAAAACAACACATACAATTATCAGGATTACTGTTTATTAGAGTTATGTAGAGTGGGGTGAAAATGTCTACGATCATGCTTAAAATAGAGATTCAAACTCTAACATATTAAACTCTAATGTTTAATAAGTACAACAAAGTCTTTTTATGATGTAAAATGAATAAGAAATATTCATGATTCTGCACTCTTTCTAGGCCACTAATTACATAAGTAAATTTGTGATATTGATCATGTGACTCTTTGTACAGATGTTCTTGCTTCAACTGAAGCATAAAATGCTTTTCTGATCATTCTTCAATCAAGCTGGAGAATATGAGTTCATACAGCTCGAACGCTGCTGTCAGTAAAACAAAAATGGGAAAAAACTCATTTTAAATATTACATTTTGACATTTAAAGTACCTTTAAAAAGTCTGGGGTCAGTAAGATTTTTCTTTTTTAAAGAAATTAATACTTTAATTTAGCAAGGATGCATTAAACAGGAAAGATGGGAAAGACTTTTACATCGTTATAAAAAAGTGTAAATTAAATTAAATTGTAATAATATTTCACAATATTACTGTTTTTACTGTATTTTTGATCAAATGTGTAAATGCAGCCTTGGTGAGCATAAGAGACTTCTGTCAAAACCATTTAAAAATCGTACAGACCCCACACTTTTAAACTGTAGTGTATGTTCATTTGCCAATTCAACTTTTCGCTCTTAATTGTTTTGCTGATAATATTACTGTATGTGCAATAAAAAAACTGATGAGAAGCATTTTATTTGTGGTCTCAGATTTTTGGACCCCAAGTATCCTAATTCTTTTATGATGCATTTAGCATATGTAAGTGTATGTGAGCGTACAGAGCGTGTGCTGGCCGGGGCCGAGGGGCTGGTCAGGGACACCATCTCCTGAATGGCCAGTCTCAGTTTGAGGCGGTGCAGAGGGTTACTGATGCCGATCTCTCTCTGGATCTCTGTGTCTGACAGGTTAGCCATGATGGCTCCACTCTTCACGTTAGCACGACAGGCTGCCACGTACCATGCCGGCATGCCCACCCACAGCTAAAAGAGAGAGAGAGAGGTGACCTCTAGGGAAAGTACAAAACAAACAAAAAAGTGCTGACAGGAAGCACCTTTTCTTAGGACATCAAAGTAACACAGAATGTAAGTAGACAGTCGGAAACAATAATGCCATATTTTCAAACATAACATGATATATCAATGTAAAACTAAACAAGCCCCTTTTTATCCATTGCAATGCTCAGATATGGAGTCATACTTCCAGCCAGGAGACAACAGTGGGTCCATCCCAGGATGCAAAGGGTAGCCCCTGTCGGCATGCCTCCTCCAACAGCTCATGCCTAAAAGAAAGGGTGAGATGTTTATTCAGTACAAAGAATGAGATACAGAGTCAGAAGAAAGTGACTACACTTGACTGGTTTGAGTAAAATTACTTCTTCTTGCTGCGACGGTCCTTGTCCACCGGACCGGCCATCTTAGTGAGTCCGAGAGGATCTACAGAGCCCAGGTCATCTGAGGGGGTGGAGGCTACAGAAGACACAGAGAGGTTAAGGGTGGCAGTTAAATGAACAGGACTGAATGAACAGTGGATATTAAACATTTTACTGCCCATTAAAGAAACAATAAGTTGTCGAAAACAGTTTATCCTGATGCAGGTAAGAATACCACATAGATTACCATTGTTGCATTGTTATATAATCATATTTGCTAATCAATTGCATGCTACAGATATGGTTTACAGAGCTTGTTTAGAAACCAGAAATATTTCTTGTGCAGCAAGTCATCATATTAGATGATTTGTGAAGGATCATGCGACACTGGAGACTGGAGTAATGGCTGCTGAAAATTCAGCTTTGGCATCACAGGAATAATATTAAAATAGAAAACACAGTTTTACACAGTATTACAATTTAAATTGTAATAATATTTCACAATATTACAGTTTTTGCTGTATTTTTGATCAAATAAATGCAGCCTTGGAAAGCCTACGAGACTTATTTCAAAAACATTAAGAATCTTGCCAACGACAAGCTTTTAAATGCTAGTGTGCATATATAAGACATTCAGTTTTTCTATTCCAGGAGAATGAACCAAAAAAATAGTGATGACTCATGTTGTACTATACAGATTTTTGTCTAATCAAATGCTCTCTAGAATGAGAATATCCCTCCCACTAATGCTAAAGGAAACAACTAGCATGTAGCAAATCATGTTGAATGACTGTGACATAAATAAAGGTTATTTTTTACTTAAAAAGGCAATGAGCCCTTTGATATTTTTCCTAAGCAAACGAATGCTTTCATTAGGAAAGGAGTCAGCAATTTCACAGGGGCCTTAAGGAACATTTCTGGATAATTTAAGTTTATCCCTCTGATTTTGTGCAGTGTTATTTTTTTATTTTGTTGTCAAGCACTTTTTTTGTTTTGAAGTATTTTTAAGTTAGACTCACCCAGAGATGCTGACTCACGTCCAGACTGACCCATTCTGACCTTATCCTTCTTCCCAAAGAGCCGGCCGATGGAAGACTTGATACTTTTCTTTTTGCTGGCCTTGTGGAGGGAGTCCTGGCTGCTGTTTGAGCTGCTGCCATCAGCTGAGAGGCTGGAAAACCACAGAAAGGTCACTTACAAAAAGGTATTAAGACTGAAGTGTGAAGAGCTATACATTTTGTATAGTGCATTCTCAGAATATCAGTCCTATGTAAGGATGGATTACGGGCCGGGCCAGTTAGCGCACCTGCGGAACTCACGACTGTCATCCAACATTGCACCAGGATGGGTATGTGTCATCCTGTCCAATCGCAGTGCACGAGGGGTGGGAGGAGGGGTGGAATCCAAAAGGGCCAGGGACCTGTCGTCATCTTTGTTGTTCTGATGGCCAGAATAGAGTCAGCTGTTTGCACATTTATTCAATGTGTGATAGCAATACTTGTGAATAATCACACACATGCTCCTACCTGTCTGTCTGTCTCACGGGCTGGGGAGTGGGGCAGGCGAGGAGTGGAGTGCCCGGAGCTGGGTGGAGAGGGCGATGCCAGGGTGGAGGACGTTAGGGATGGGGGGATGAAGCCACGACCTGTGCTGTCCCGCCCCAGAGAGGTCGGGGGGACAGGATGGCCGTCCAGAGCCACGCTGCTGACCCTGCTCTCGATTTCTTCAGCACGAAGCTCTGTGCTCTCCTTCTCTTCCTGAATCAGCCTGAAGAAAATATGAAAGGATGGTAAGACAAAGGCTTCTGAAGGTATCATGAGGCAAGACATTTTAAAGGCACACCAAAAATGATTACTATACAGCACAAACGATACAGATAACTATATTAGCGTTAACAATGGACGATACTGTTCTGTTTATTATAAGCATGCACTGCAGTTTTTTCATCTACCGCTTTAAATGCCTGAGCTCTTTACAGCAGGATGGATTCTGATTGGCTGTCAATGTTTTTATTGTTCATCAGCTGTTAAAAATTGCGATATTGTTCCCCTGTGTGGTTATCTTTATATATAAATATATATCAATCACAAGTGCTGTATTCCCTCACACGACATTAAACATTAATATAAATATGAAAATAACACACTTTTGGCTCCAATTTAAGGCCTTAAATTGAAAAAGAACAAATTAGGACCTTTAAAGATTTTTTCATATTTACAAAACCTAAAGAGAGAGAGAATGAAACAAAGAGAACAAAGTTTGAGGTTAGTAATTTTTATACAGCAATACTTTTATTCAGCAAGGACGCATTAAACTGATCAAATCTAACAGTAAATATTTTTGTTACAAAATATTTCTATTTTAAATAAATGTTCTTTTGAACGTTAGAAGAATCAGATTAAAAAAATATATATATTAAAGGGGTCATATGATGCGATTTCAAGTTTTCCTTTAACAGCTTTGCCATCACAGGAATAAATTACATTTTAAATGTATGTAAATATTCTAATATAAAACAGTTATATTTATGTATATTTATATATGCATATTTATATATTATGTGTTGTGTAAAAGGTCCAATCGGGGTCAGGTGAACTCAAAAAGAGCAGGGTTTTCTTAAAGGGGTCATATGATGTGATGATTCGATTTTTCCTTTCTCTTTGGAGTGTTACAAGCTCTTGGTGCATTGAGTTATTCTAGTCGATTTTGAAAACACTCTTATGTACTGATGTTCCCTGCCCTATACTCTCCTTATCGAGTGTCTCCCTGATCTTTCCCATTAACCTCCCTTTCTGAGCACTCTCCATTTCAAATGTCTTTCCCATTAAATGAAAGTTTGTTTTTTCAAGCGGTCTCAAGGTCCCTCCGTCTGCAGTAAACTCACTTAATCTCTTTGTTGATGGCCTCCAGCTGCTCCTGCAACATAATAGCGAGAGTCTGCACATCTGTCTGACCGCTTGGTGACAGCAGCTCCGATCCAAAGAGCGTCTCGCGATCCTCTTCATCATCAGAACACCTGTCCTCTACGCCGCCCTCGAACCCAGTGCCCAGCAAAGCTCCGCTGTCCCAATCGCCGTACTGAACATGAGAAATGTAAGAAGCAACTAGTTAAATTTCATATTAAGCCATTTTTATTAATTTATTAGCAGGTTCATACAAAGATGTTCTCACTTTGCTAGCGTCCTCCCTTGCCCCGCCCCAGCGTCCACGATGAGCCCGTCTGACCACGCCTCCTGTGCCTGTGTTTCCATAATGATCTAGATGGGTGGTGGAGCCAGCAGGAAGTGACCCACTTCCCTGGGAGTACCTCAGCTCCAGAGCACTTCCTGGCAGAGACCTAATAAAGAAGCAGTGGAGGCCATGGATAGTCAACATAAAATCAAAACTGGTCAGTGTCTGCCCATTTTTCACAATGCAAATGATTCCTGATGGATAAAATCATCCAGTCCTTTGTTTTTCCCTCAATAAATATCCTGCTCCACTCAGAAATACAAATACTGTTCAAAAGTTTGGGGTCAATAAGATTTTTAAATGGTTTTAAAAGAAGTAAAAACAATAATATGATGAAATATTATTACACTTTAAAATAACTTTTAAAATTGATTCCTGTAATTTATTCCTTTGATGGCAAAGCTACATTTTCAGCAGGCATTACTCCAGTTTTCAGTGTGACATGATCTTTCAGAAATCAGTTTAATATGCTGATTTGCTGCTCAGGAAACATTTCTTCTTATTATTATCAATATAGAAAAGTTTTTTTTTAAAACCAGGATCCTTTTTTTCAGGGTTCTTTGGTAAAAAGAAAGTTCCAAAGAACAGACTTTATTTGAAATATAAATATTTGTAACATTATAAATAACTTTACTGTCACTTTTGATCAATTTAAAGGGGACATTTGATGACATTTTCACTGAATAGATAAATGAAACCAGTTTCTTATGCGCTGTCAGAGTCTGAAACTGTGTCATCGAGCGAGATGTTTCAATTTGCAGCCGGTTTATACATAGATAGCTAGCTATTTGAATAAGACCACCACTGAGCCATGAGTCCAAGCCAGCAATTCTTGAGTCAACACGCCCAACGGAAGAGAGGGGTGGGGTGAGCAGTAGCTCATTATCATTTAAATAGACACGCACCGAAACGGATAGCTGTGAACAGAGCTGGTTTTGACAAGGTAAAAAGAGTGTTCTTTTACATGACCATTGAGGAATTTTAACCAAAGTATGTTACAGACGTTTCATGAAGACCCTAAAGGAGACATATTATGCCCCTTTTTACAATATGTAATATAAGTCTCTGGTGTCCCCAGAATGTGTCTGTGAAATATCAGCTCAAAATACTCCACAGATCATTTATTATCATTTTGAAAATGCCTATTTTGAATGGAAGCAGAACGCTGTTTTTCGGGCCTGTCTCTTTAAATGCAAATGAGCTGCTGCTCAC
>NW_015666573.1:435563-435921 GCF_001515625.1 Sinocyclocheilus rhinocerous
TTTTTGTAAGCTTTAATAATAGAATGTTCAGCATTCCAAGTGTAACAGGAATTTTAAAGGAGGCATATTATGCCCCTTTTTACAATATGTAATATAAGTCTCTGGTGTCCCCAGAATGTGTCTGTGAAATATCAGCTCAAAATACTCCACAGATCATTTATTATCATTTTGAAAATGCCTATTTTGAATGGAAGCAGAACGCTGTTTTTCGGGCCTGTCTCTTTAAATGCAAATGAGCTGCTGCTCCCCACCCCCTTTTCCAGAATAGAGCTGCGTCATTACAGCTCGGACCTGCTAAAAAACATCTGTTTTGGTTCTGATTATCATGTTTATTGTGCTGAAATCATGCGTTTTAAAC
>NW_015666573.1:437369-437856 GCF_001515625.1 Sinocyclocheilus rhinocerous
CTGCTAAAAACATCTGTTTTGGTTCTGATTATCATGTTTATTGTGCTGAAATCATGCGTTTTAAACCATATTAGTTTAAACTTCTGATATACGGTTTTCTGAGAGCACACATCCAAAGCACACGGACACAAAGCGGCCATCACACAGCATGTGAGTACTAAACTAAGTTCTTATTCACACAAGTTTACGTTAAAAACACACATGAGTTACAAAAAACAGTCAGTTATGTCTGTGACGGTAAACAACTGGGAAATGAATCGCATGTTTATTTTAGATCTGTGTGGCAGCAGCAATATACAGTAAATAAATCAATAAATCCACTGCTCTCGTCTCTTCTGAGGCTGGGACTGTAAATAGTGTTCTGTGCTCATCTGTGCAGCCAAAGACAGAACAGTTAGCGTGTTTTGCTCAAACTTTCGCCATGGCGTTAAAACTGGTAAACCGTTGTCGCTTGCGAAAACACAATAACGGCGCCGTGGGTGGAAAC
>NW_015666573.1:438281-459023 GCF_001515625.1 Sinocyclocheilus rhinocerous
TAAATAAATCAATAAATCCACTGCTCTCTTGTCTCCTCTGAGGCTGGGACTGTAAATAGTGTTCTGTGCTCGTCTGTGCAGCCAAAGACAGAACAGTTAGCATGTTTTGCTCAAACTTTCGCCATGGCATTAGAACTGGTACACCGTTGTCGCTTGCGAAAACACAATGACGGCGCTGTGGGTGTATTACATTTACAGATTAATGGGCGGTAATATTATAATGAGATCCCTTTGCCACATCACTAGGGGAGCGAAATCAGACGCGCTTGTTTTTTTCAGACGCTTGCAGAAAAAGGCTTCCCAAAACAAAGGTACTGGGTTAACCTTTTTCACGTTTCCTTGGTTGGTAGATGCACCGGGGTCCTGATTATAGCACTTAAAACCTGGAAAAGTCCGATTTTCATGATATGTCACCTTTAAAGAATCATACCAACGTGTGGAAAATGGGCATCCGATGTCCCCCTTTAAGTATTAATAGTAGGATTGATTTCTTTAAAAAAATCTTACTGACCCCAAATTTTGAATGTCACATACTGAAGTAAAATTGATTGTGAATGTCATATACTTCATAAGTGGGCATAAATGACTTTTTAAGAGGACAGCAGAAATATTATGCATCTTACCGTGAGTAAGAGGAACCAGGTCTTCCTCTCAGCTGGTCCAGCTCTAGTTGAAGCCTCTCCAGCTCTGCAATCAGCTGATCCTGGGAGGAATAAGATTTTAGTATCAGATAATGTAGCCATTTGGACTCAGGTCAAGTGAACAGAACCTTTTCTTTTTTTTTTTCTTTTTTTTTTTTACAATACCATTATAGGTTAAAGAGAAACATACCTTGTTCGCTAAGAGATCATCTTGGATCTTCTTCATGTTAGCGAGTTCCTCAGAAAGAGCGTTCTGTAACATATTACACCAGATGCTTACATATAAATTAATTCAGTTGTAAGGTGTTCTTATCCAAATTGATCTCATGTGTGTTTCCTGGGAATCAAACCCATGACAGTGGCATGGTTAGCATCATGCTAGGATGGGTCACAATGGAGAAATAGTTGACCAGTCAGGTGAAGTTGGCTAGTTTAGATTATAATCATTTTTATTTTAGGTTTTGATATGTTTTTTCTTAAATTAGCATACTATCTGAGTGTGCTGTGTTTCTTGAAAAAACAAAACAAATAAACATGAATAATAATTAGATATAAAACAATAAATAAAAATAATTACTTAAAATTATAAGTAGAAAAAAATCTAGGCAATATTTTATGATTTTTCTATGATGTTCTAGACCTAGAAATCATGCTTTTGAAATTCCCTCATTTTTACAGGACGTTTTTAAATTTTTACATGTTTTTAAAACGGTATGTTGAAATAGTTTTCCTAACTGTTAAAAATGGATCTTGAGACGTACGCTTCTTCAATCTGTTTTTGAACACACCTTTTGTAAATGGCCTCTTACAAACACATCCAGCTGAGGTCAGAGGAACCAGAAACAGCCTAATTATACTTCCTCAAAACTGATTAGTTAACTACAGTAGTTGTTCAGGCATCCCACAACTAGCAGATTTTGAAAGTATGTAGTTTTGCACATTCCTACACCATTCCAGTCACATGTCTTCCGTCTCATGTCTTCTGTTTCTGACATTATGTGCAAATTATGTTTCAGCCATTCATCATAGATTCTCTGATGAGAGATGCATTGGGTATGAAACACCTGCTTTTGTGCTGAAATAATGAGGGAGGACACATAGAGGAAGCCTGGAACTCCTATTAGACATGAACATAATTGAGGCAACATCTGGATTTTGAGGTAAACATCAAAGATGTGGTGACATGTCAAGGCTATTTTTCAGTTTTTTGGATGTGTGTGCAACGTTGCCAAAGAAATCAAATCTGAAATTTCGGAGGATCACACCTTCTCCTCCAGGGCAGCCATTCTCTCCTTCAGGTGCAGCTGCAGTCTCTCATTGGACTCCGACAGAAGCTTGTCCACCGTGTCAGAGAGACGCTTGTTGTGTTCGTCATTCATCCGTTCCCTCTGCCTCGCCTGGGGGGAGGGAGAGAAAAAGAGAGGGAAAAGTCACGGACAGAGAAAGAAGAATGATGAATCTTGAGTATATACTTGACTAACAGTGAATAAAAGGTGATGAGAGATGACGCTGTGTGGTTTCAAGCAAATCTAAGACTAACACTATTTTGAATTTCTTTTTGAATTTATATGACTTATTTCTAAGTAATATAATTGTTTCTTGTTAAAGTCACACATCCCATCAGATAGAGATTCGCTTGATGGAAAAAGTATCAAAAGTGCTACAAGAAACGTGGTTGCTTCTCAGATCAGTTTTTTAAATAATCAAATATTATTTTTAAATATTTTTTAAATAAGTCAACTTTAAATATAAATTAACTATATAAACTATATGTTTTTTGTTTCATATGTGCAATACTCATACATCTACTTACAAAATTGCTTTTGGATTCTCCAGTTGAATTTTAATTGTTATTTTTATTTGTATTTAAAATATACTTAAACATGTTTAAAATTTATTTAAATATTTTTTTTTACATTTTGAAGATGTTTAATGCAAATTGTTTATTTACTTTTTATGTTAAATGAGAAACTCATGATGTAACATTTGTGAATCAATAAATTTCACGTCATACTCAATATGTTTGCATTTTAATTTCAAATAATAATTTTTTTTTTTTACTCTAAAAGCCCATCCATAGTGAAAATACTTCACTATATTTGACATGCTGAACAAACGAAAAAAAGAGAGGATTGGTCACCCTCTGTAGCTCCTGATTTTTCTCTTCAAGTTGTGCCTCCAACTGTCTCAGTCGCTCCTCAAAGTTGCCATGACGCTCCTCTGCCTAAACAACAGAGCAAGGATAAAATGTCTATTAACATTAGTTTGGACCTGTTCTCAATTTGAAATGAGTTAATAGCACAGCACGTCAAACAGATCTGAACCTGACAGCATACCACACCTTGTTGAGTGCCGCCACCCTCTGGGCGAGCTGAGCCTCGATCTCGGGCAGCGTCTCAGCCCTCTGGAGGGTTTGCTGCAGCTTCTGTTTAGCATCGTCTAGACGCTCCTGGAGCTGCCTGTTCTTCTCTTCGCTCTGAGTGACAGAACAATGAGGCGAAATAATAAAGAACACCATAATGAACACATTCTCTTCAGGAAAAACAGTGCTTTGTTTTTGGTGGAGACCTGGAAAAACACAATGGAACTTCTTTTTGTCAGAAACGAAGCCACCAAAGAATCAAAAGAAAAAAAATTAAGAAATAAAATTATGAACAAAAATCAGGTAAACAAACACAGGCAGATGAAAAGTTTAGTCATTACGTTATCTATAACCAGTGATCATTTCGATACGTATGAACAGCAAAGACATATGTTACATAAAACCAACACGTCCAGACATATCACAGAGCCTGGAAACAAATTCTAAATTCTTGTAGCCACAATTACAGACTTCAACCCACAAGCATCTAAAACAACAAAATAAATTCACTTAGATTTAAATGCAAACAGTAGTTTAGGTGCATTAACACCTTCTTAGGTTCCATAGCTAAGAATGTCTAAATCTGCAGTGCATCTCTATTTACTGTGAATATATAGTGATATATTTCCCATTGCGGAATTTGTTTAACTTAAAGATTTGACAGCGAAAGGCTTTGTACAAATATAAAGATTTGGAATTAATATCTTTAATAATATGCCAAAAAAAGTAGAAAACAAATTTCAAGATTCATTTGTTGTGATAATAAAATAAAAAGTTAGTTTCTTATTTAGTTTTTTATTTATTCATCAGAATATCAACCAGTTTACATGTCCACATTCATAACAACTACATTTTAATGGGTTATATAGAATTAATAAAAACTGTAGACTACCCTTCAAAAGTTGTTGTTGTTGTTTTTGTTTTTTTAAAGAAATGGTTTTATTTAGCAAGGATGAATTAAAATGTAAGTGACAGCAAAGACTTTTACAAAAACAAATGCTGTTCTTTTGAACTTTCTATTTATCAACAAATCCTGAAAAAATGTACCACAGTTTCCACAAAGATATTAAGCAGCACCAGTTTTTAATACTGATGTCAATAATATTATTTTTGAGCACCATAAATATAAGAACACATAAAACAGTTACTTTAAATTGTAATAATATTTAAAAATATTTTACAGAATTTTTATTGTACATTTGACCAAATAAATTAGGCTTGGTGAGCATAACCTTTATTCAAAACCATTTAAAAATCTTACCAACCCAGACCGTTTGAATATAAGTGTAAATTATATTTAATATAAACCTTTAGATTAAAATTGTTAAATTCAGCTTTTATTTAAACACAAATATCATGTTTTTTACTGTCTATGCTTTTTCCTATGAAAAAAAAAAAAGAATCAGAAAATTAATTTGGCCTTGTAAGGATTGAATAGTTTTATGGGAAAAATCATAGTTTGATGCTGTAGTTAGTAACAAAGAGTCCAGGCCTATTTGTTGACCAATAATCTGAATATTGGAGGGGGCCTACAGTGGTTCCCCATGGTGGTTATGGCCCTGAAACTTTAAGGTCTTAAAATACAAAAGATTTCTTGAAAACTGAAAAGAAAGAAAAGTCTTGAAATGTTTGCAGATGAAACAAAAACAAAACAAAATCTTCAGGCACAAATGGCGCTATACCCTGAGAATAACCCCCAGAGACTCCTGCTGATGAACACACTGTTAAATGTTCCTTCAATAGTTACACCTTTCATGTGTGTCTGTACATGATTTTTCTTTTGTACCTGTCTGTATAAAGACTCTTTGCTGGCAAGCTCGTTCTCCAGCTTGTCTTTGATGTCATGGAGAGAGGTTGCCTCCCTCTGGGCACTGAGGTACCTACAGACAGAAACACACACGGTGAGGATCTGCAGGCTGCTTGAGAAATCAAAACTGCAACTCTATCTGTGTCATTCCAAAGTGCGGCCATACCATACGACAAAACAGCAGTGAGATCTGGTCTAATTTGGTCAAGATTACCTGCGCTCTAAGGTGGTAATTCTTTCCTCCATGTCCTCTCTTTGACACAGCGCCTGGGAATGAGGGGGTGGGAAATTGTGAGATAAAAGAGAGATAACGTCAAAAAGAATAAAAGACAACAACATATGGTTAACTGATTGCAGAAACACACTAAACAATCACAATCAGACCATTCGGTAACATTATTATGTTTGGGCGTCTGTCTAGACAGCAGTTCCACCATAACTGTTTACTTCAAATGGTGCTGACTATAAACATTTATTGCAAAACAAAAAGCGCGGTATCAAATATTACATAATTGCTAAGAGGGAGGAAGAAGAGGCACTGGAAAACGAGTGTAGCGAAAAGAACGACAGGCAGTGTGTCCAGGGAAATGAGGAAAAAACCCTTTCATTTGCCATTATCGAGACTGTACTTTATGACAGTGGAAGCAGATTATAAGCAAAAATCTGCTCAAGGCATCCAATGTAAATAGGACGCCAAGCCAGCACGGTAGCTACCGGCAATTCCGGAAAATTCCATAAGTAGCGAGTCGGTGACATGAAACAGGCGCCGTTGCCAAGTTGGCAAGTCTTTGTGTTACCGCAGGAGAATACAGCTTCTATTATACAGAAAATTAGACTTCTTCCATGAGGAACGTCAGACAGACAGCTGATTATTTTGTTGGCAGTTTGATTGATCTCGCTTTGGCTGACAGACACACCCATCAACAACTAGAGCACTTTACCGGCAATTAATCACTGCATCGTGGCAGGAAACCCTTCTAAATGGGAAGGGAGGTGGGATGACAGCAAAACCATGGTTGCGTGACATGGGGCTCTTGATTTTGTTTTGAAGAGCTCTTGATGAGAATTTAACCTCTGACCCACCTCTTTCACGTCCCTCTGAAGCTTCTGATTGGCTTCCTCAGATTTAGCTAATTCCCTTCTGGCGGTAGTGAGCTGCTCCTCGATCTCTCCAACCTGCACATTGGAGACATGGCTCAGATGTTAACATGTGCACATGAACGCATGCAAACACAAAGACGAGCCAATGAAACTTGGATGCATTCCAGTAGCCATTTCTCCCTCTGTCATTTCTTTTCAATTATAATTGGGAATGCTGCATACATCCACCAGAGGGCAGCAGAATGTGACACAGTCTTTCACTCAGCATCTCCTCTGATTCTGTATCTCTATGACAACCAGAGGCACAGCTTCCCCAAAATTTTGAGGTGAAAATGGGAGGAGGACGATTTAATGTTAACAAAATTCACAATTCATTTCATTTCATGTCTCAGAATGTGGGTTTTTTTGTTTGTAATTTCACAGCTGTAATACCATAACGTGTTAATGAAGTTGGAAAGCGCCGCTTTTCTATCGCAAATGTGCCGAATCTGCTGATGTAATTACAACCGCTAGGTGATAGAGAAGGGGAGGGGGAGGCCGGGGGAGAGCTGAGCTTTCGTGCCTCCGTTGGTAAAAAAAAATTAGCCTATCAGCATTAGCCAATCACCATCGAGTGTTCACTTTCAGCGCTGAGGATTGTTGAGAAAAGAAACCTCGTAGAGGAGGCTAGCCTCCCTTCTGATATCAACCAATCATCATAGAGACGTAAATTACGTGATATTAGTTTGAACGTCTCCCGCTGCGCTGATAATGTACCAAGTGAGTAGCGATATTGAATATTTGATCGCCAACAGATTTACCAAGCTGTCATACAAATTAAAAATAAAGGGAAAACACGCCTAAGCTGGATATAGGCTGCAGCTCTCTTTTAACACAGACTTTTAAGAAGGGATGGATGTTTGCTTCAAGTGATAGGTCAGGTAAGTGAAATTATATTATCTTGCTGTATGTGTGTCATTTTCTTTACGTTTTCTGACTAAAAGCAACCAAATAAAACATTTTAAAGTGGTTAAGCAAATAATAATAATAATAATAATAAATAATAATAATAATAATAAAAATAATAATAATAGGCAGGGATCCCCAGACCAATACAATTAGTGTGCCTCCTCTATTTTAAAACCCACAAGCCGCCACTGATGGCAACCATAGGAATGCCAGACTAACTAGAACCTTCTCATCCAAAATGTGTCAGTGCTTTGAGTGTGTCATACTGTAGGTCTTCTCCCACCTCGTCTGCCCCCTATTTCCTTCCTGTGTCTGTGAACATTACATATGCATCACACACACTTATAAGCTCTGTTTCAAAACCCAACTGGCTTCTAAGGCAGTATCCTAACCATCATGGAACCTCATAAGTCACTGATTTGGAACACTCCAAACAGGCCGGAGCTCTGCACATCACACAAATAGCACACTTTGTTTTTACGTAATTTCAGTGGAGCTGACTATGTGGTTAGCATGTCATAACACGCATACACTACCATTCAAATGTGTACATGTATAGGCAAAATAGCTCAAATAATACATTTTTTAATGGAACACATTTTAATTAATAATTTTTATCCTTTTTAAATGAAATATGTATATGATATATGTATATGATTTATTATTCAGCTTGTTGCAATGCATTATGGCAGGGTCCATGTCCAGTCCCGCAACTTCCTGCAGAGTTTAGCTCCAACCCCAATCAAAAACACACCTAAACCGGAAAATCAAGGGTTTTCAGTATTACTAGAGACTTCTAGGACAATATGCTGGGGAAGGTTGGACACCACTGCATTATGGGATAGCATTCTCTCTATGGCTAGAATTTGGCTTCCTTTTGAATCAACTTGTCTTGTTGAGAGTGTGCCTACGATTCTTTAAAGGGGTCATATGATGCAATTTCAATTTTTCCTTTCTCTTTGGAGTGTTACAAGCTCTTGGTGCATAAAGAAAATCTGTAAAGTTGCAAAGATTAAAGTCTTTGGACTCAGAGATATTCTTTATAAAAGTTAAGAGTCAACCATGCCTACCTAAAACGGCTCGTTCTAACACGCCCCCACATGTCTACGTCACGATGTGGGAAGATTTGCATAACGCCGCCCAAATGTTCACGCAAAGAAAGAAGGCGTAACTTTTATTCTCGCTGTAGTATTGTTGTTGCCGCCGCCATGTCGTGAAGGCGCTGTGTGTTTCGTTGTGAAAGCGAAACTACTTTGTTTGGTCTTCCAAAAGAGGACGATATCTGCTTCGTCATGCCTGGAGCTGATCCGTGCTGGTCGCTGAGGAAATACATCAACTTCGCGCTGTGGATCGCCGGATCGGCTTTCACCGTGGACGAAGCGAAGTCCAGCCCGGGGTCGTTACATGTGGTTGCCTCAAGCCCGCCCGCCGCCACTCACTCAAGCCGGCCTCCGCTCACTCTAGCCCGCCGGCCATTCCTCACTCTAGCCCGCCGTGTGTGACGCGTTTTTTGAACCTTAAACTGCATAAACACATTTCATTACACCAAATACACAAAATGATGTTCTTTTTAGCAACATCATATGACTCCTTTAAAATTCTCCCTCTATAGGCAGCAGTGCAACACTCACCTGTCTGCACATGAGCGCCAGTCTTTCTTTTAACTGTGAAAGCTCTGCTCTCTGTCTCTCTATCTCTCCCTCTCTCTGTCTGTCAATCTCGCCATCATCCAAGATGGAGGAGGGGCCGTTCGGGAGCCGCTGTGTGAAAAACAGAGGAACATGAGAAAAAAAGATTGAAAAGATTCAAAACATTATCCAAATAGTTCGGACTCACCTCCTTTCCATTGTCCAAACCCCGTTCTCTCCTTTTAATCTGATCCCGTAAAGACAGAACCTAAGTGTAGCGAACAAATCTAAGCATGCAAGACCAGCGTGCCACATAAAGAGAGAAAAGGAGGTACAGACATATGTTGCAAACGTATGATGTTTACCTCATTTGTGGATGCTTCCAGCTCTTCCTCTAGAACGGCAACTCTCTCTAAAGCCACACGCAATCTCTCACGCACCTGAGGGAGAGAAGAACAATAGACAATGAATCAACAGGGAGAACTTGTCCAAAAAAACATCACCTCTATGAAGAGACGCAGTAATTCTGTAGATGTCTGACTGTTTAAACACTGATATCAGCTTTAACAACTTCTTAATGAACTCATAAAGTGCAATACGAGAAGGTGTCCTGCTTCACTGATAGCTGTGCTTTAAAACAGAATTATTAGGTTTTTTGAAGGGACCAAATGAAACTACCTTTGCATCAGAGAAATAATGGCTTAGATTTTGTTATTTCCCTTCACACAAAGCTACTGTATAGCTTAAGAAGACTTTAAATACAGCATATGAGTCATATGGGCTATTTTTGTGATACTTTTATGGTGCTTTTCATAATTTCTGAAGCTTTAGGCCACTGTGTTTTCATTATGAGCAGGACTAACCAGAAAAACACAATGAAAACAGAAACCAAACGACAGCTGTGGTCACAAAAAAATTCAGATATTTGGATTTATCATCATGCCAACATATTGTAGGACAGGAGAGAGTAGGGAAGGGCTGCTGACCTTTTCGTCCAGGGCTTTATGGTGTTCGAACAGGGACTTGAGGGCCTTGAGCACCTCCACCTCGCTGGAGACTCCAGCAGGAGACTGAGCCTGCCTCTTCACCACAGTCATCCTCAGAGAACGCTCGTGACGAGACACCAGACACTCCAGATGCTCCAGCAGCAGCTAGACGGCACAGGAAAGAAACAGAGAAAGTAAGAATTTAAATTGGGAGACGGGTGATAGTTATTACCCCTTTCTTTACTCTAGTGAACATTTGCCAGAGTAGGATTGACTCCCAGAGAACAGTCTTAGGGGAGTCACATACATTACCATTCACAATTTTGGGGTCATGGAGATTTTTTTATGTTTTTAAGTCCTTTATGCTCAAAGGCTCAAGGCTGTATTTATTTGATCAAAATTACAGTAAAAACAGTAATATTGCAAAATATTATAAGATCTTTAACTGTATTTCACATTTAAAATAATTTATTCCTGTGATGCCAAAGCTGAATTGTCAGCAACCATTACTTCAGTCTTCAGTGTCACATGATCCTTCAGAAATCATTCTAATATGCTGATTTGCTGCTCAAGAAACATTTCTAATCATTATTAATGTTGAAAACAGCTGTGCTGCTTAAAGGGTTAGTTCACCCAAAAATTCTGTCATTAATTACTCACCCTCGTGTTGTTCGAAACCCGGAAGACTTTCATTCATCTTCGGAACACAATTTAAGATATTTTTGATGAAATCTGAGGGCTCTCTGACCCTCCCATAGACAGCAAGGTAACCTTCACGTTCAAGGTCCAGAAAAATACCAAGATGATCAACAAAGTAGTCCGTGTGACATCAGTGGTTCAACTGTATCATGACAGTATCATGACGCGAGAGTGTGGCGGCGCTGACCCAGATCCGGCGTAATGCCATCATCACGCCAGATCTGGGTCAGCGCCGGCGCCACCACACGCTCGCGTCATGATACTGTCGTGAACGCGCGTCCACAAGTGACGCAGTAGAGACGAAAATGTGGAATAAAGTAGTTATTTTTGTTTTCTTTGCGCAAAAAAGTATTCTCGTAGCTTCGTAACTTTACAGTTGAACCACTGATGTCACACAGACTACTTTGTCGATCATCTTGGTACTTTTCTGGACCTTGAACGTGGTAGTTACCTTGCTGTCTATGGGAGGGTCAGAGAGCCGTCAGATTTCATCAAAAATATCTTAAATTGTGTTCCGAAGATGAACGAAGGTCTTACGGGTTTGGAACAACACGAGGGTGAGTAATTAATGACAGCATTTTCATTTTTGGGTGAACTAACCCTTTAATATATTTGTGGAAACCGTGATACACTTTCTTTGATGATTCTTTGTTGATCCGATTTGATTCATTCTTTGACGAATAAAAAATTCAAAAGAACAGCATTTTTCTTAAAATATAAATCTTTTTGGAACATTATAAATGTCTTTACTGTAATTTTAGATCAATTTAATTCATCCTTGCTGAATAAAAGTAGAATTTTCTTTTCCAAAAAAAAAGTCTCAAACCTCAAAAGGTCAACAAAGAGGCTACAAAAAAGACTGAATATTTCCACCATTATTCCAAGGACAAATAGTCTGTTCACTGAACACAAGTTGAACTTTTGTGATAACATGCTACCACAATAGTAACATAAAGGTAAATTGGAATGAAAAAAGTAAATGAAAATTTTAATTTGATGCATCGAAGAGTTTTGAACTAGCTACAGAAAACATCGATTTATGTCACTGTACTTCTGACTCTAGTTACTGAGACAACACCTTTGTGAAAACTAGTCTATAAATGGTAATAGATATATATGGTAAGGGTGAGATATTGCACCCCAGCCAAAACTTTTCATCAAAAACAAACACCCTAAACACAAAACCACAAACACAGGCAGGGGATATAAAGAGGATGTGATGTCTGTTTCACACGCACAGATTATGGTTATGGAGTTACTGACCCGTGTATTGTTCCTCTCCGCCTTGAGCTCAGCAATCTCCTCTTCTCTCTCCAGCAGCTGCTCCCGCCAGACATTCAGCTCTTTGGTCAACACCGCAAACTCCTGCTCACACACACAAACACACACACAACAGAAAATGAACTCTGTTCTGATCTTTACAGGCTCCTAGCAATCAACACAAATAAATAATAAAATAAACTTGAAGTATACTACATTTTGGTAAGGGTTGTTATTGTTAACTAAAACTATTAAAAATTGTGTTGATGAAATCAAGCTAAAATAAAATAAAATATAAATATTAGATGAAAAACTTACAACATACTGCTCTTCAGCACAGTTCAAAAGTTTGGGCAGTTTGGTGGTTGATAACCACTGGTTTAAATTTCTTAAAAAATTTTTTCATCTATAAATCTAATTTATTCAGATAGGATGCACAAGAAAAGTAGGCATTTACACTCTATGTATAAAGAATTTAATGATCATCAAAAGTTAAAATGTATTACTGTACTCAGACCATCAGACGACAGCAGATGAAAAAATGTTGTTACAAAAGTGTAGAGAAAGATTATTAAATTATTGCACATTTGCATTGAGTTCAGAGTTCGTTTGGACTTCCAATGTGTTTTGTTGCAGTTATGTTTTTGTTATAGCCTACTACAGCATGTGTGAGCAGTGTTGCAAAAATTCAGCTCTTTGCCTCTTTTTATATACATTTTGCAAACAAACTGCCGAATCCAACAACTGAACGTGTTAATACATTAACTTAAAAAACATGAGATTATGCAAATTACTGACACTGAACTATTTCATTTATTGACATCGCAGCATCATTTCATCAGTAATACAAGGCTGTTGATTAGTTACCGAGTTAACAGAGGCTGGTATCGTAAATGCCCAAACGTTGGTATCGTACAACCAACCCGTGTTTGTGTGCGTGTGGGACTGAATCAGAGTTTGTTACTTTTATTGCTTCTGTGTGAACAGCCAACAAAGTCCACATTCTGAACACTCCAATGAGCAACTCTCGGGTGTAAGGTCGTCATAGCACCATGTTGTGTAAGATGACATATGGCCTCACACGGCTGCCACTGCGAGCCTAAAGCCACACCATCTTTTTCCAGCCACCTATATGTGATCGGGCACCTTCCTCAAGAATCACGCACGACACAGCTTCCCTGTCTTACGCAGACAAAATTGCTATTGCATGTGTAATTATGTACTTTGTGTGTCCATTTACCTAAATGCACAGCAGATGTTGGGATTTTTATTAGATGATGCTGAATATGTTTGCGAGATGACGTAAAGAACCACTAATAACTTAACCTAAAAGTGAATCAAATCCCGGATCAATCAAGTCAGCGACTCAAGAAAAACATATGGAGATTTGAATCCGAGCCAATCTTACTAAGCAATCACATTCCCTCCGCAATGCAAACCAAACCCCAATCAAAAGGCCTTTAACAAGCAAAGCACCAATCACGTTGCATGTACCTTCTGAGCTCAAATCGGCCAATCATGTTTCCTTTCCTTCATGATGAATGCGTTTGGTGGGTCACGTCTCCATCCTGTCTATATCTAACTGCCTCACTTTCTGCCAACATGAAAAATAGGGGAAAGAAGCTGGAGCAAGGAGGAGGAGAGGAAAGGAGGAGTGGGGGGGGCTGAGCTTAGGAGTGGTATAGTGGTACACAGATGGTAACTCAGTGGGCCCATAGGACTTTGGCATTCTGGAAATGTACCTTGCTGAGATTGGACTAGAATTATGTTTGGCAAAAGTATGCCAAACACAACTGCGTGATAATGTCCTGCCTTATTTCTCTCTCATTCAAGCTCCCACTACGGCTCCACTGACACAAAGGACCTCAACAATGGCTTTACATCCTCTTTTTCAGCTTTTGTCTCTTTCTCGGTTCATTTTTCTCTCATACGTCCAACACTGATGGGATGCGCCGACTGAACCCTGCTTAATGTATCACTGCTCTGAATATGTGTCTGCTTATTTCAGAGTGTTTGCATATGTTTGTGTGTGAAAGAGAGAGAGATATTGATTCTCCCTCTCTCTGTGTTGCTATGCCCCTTAAATATCCAGTCGTTCCCATATTTCAAGCTACATGTTGGTGGCAGTCGGTCCCAAAATGTTTCCAGTGATACAGACGTTGATCTTTAATTGGTAGACAAATATGGTGTTAGAACTGTATAAAAAGGAATAAGTTCACAAATACAGAATCATAAATGTGTAACTCAATTCACATGAACAAAACATGATTCATAAATATGCAAATGCACTGACAACTTGTTCAATGTTTTTGCATTTAATAATGTATTGTTCAATCTGCATTTGCTAATTGTCACACATTTGTGGGTCGCCTTGGAATTGTGACTTGTCTGACAGGTTTTGATTCACAAATTCATTCTTACAAGTATATTTTCTTTAGACTTCAAAAATTACTTTTGTTAACAAGGTATTTTGTTTTATTTACCTGTAAAACAAGACAAAACTGATGATGATGGAAAATACTTTTAACAATACAGTTAAGTTCAACTCTGTGACTCAATGCTGTCTGTCTCTTCTGTACAATGTGCTTTAATGGAAAAGGAGTGATGTTATGCTGAAATTAAATCCACACATTATGCAAAGAGCAACTTTTTTCTCTCTCTCCACTAGAAACATAGTGGTCCAGAGAGTTTGGGATATTAGAAGCGACTCCTTTATTTTGTACACACACAACATAACTTAGAGGATTCACTTTACTACAAATCAAAGTGGTTGTCACTCTCCAAATTTTGCAGTGTACATATATGTCTTTGAGCACTAAATATAATGTGACAGGCAGCAAGGATGCCAGCAATGAAGTGAGTGACTTAAATTACTAAACTAAAAGTATTACTTTTAATTTTGTTTCTGTGTAATTGTAACATTTAAACATGACACAACTCTCCCATAAAAAGACATATTGCAGAGAAAAGATTACTTGCGTCACCTTACTTGAGTCAATCATTTGTGAAATGTGTATGTGAACACAAATCTAAGGTGACAACCATAATGTGAAGATTTGCAAACGCAGATCCAAAAATCTATTTGTAATATAAAATCCTTTGAAAAACTCATGAACACATTTTGTGAATTTGAATAAGCAGGGCTCGCAAAATCGCTAGCCCGACGTCCCGGGGCTATTGTGTTTTCCATTTGGGCTACCAAAATGTATCACCGCCCTGCCCGACGGGCTATCTTGAACAGTGATATAAAATGCCTTCGTTGATTTGCGTTGTTCACTAGCTTGTAGGGGTAAAACGGATCATAGTTGATCATTTGCACATGTTTCTAAGTCTTGCCTATTTAAACATTCAAGTGTTTTAAACCATTCACGCGCATTCGGAGCTGCGTGCACTCATTCAAAGCGCGCACAGAGAGCCGCGTTTCAGACAATGCGCGTACACAGAATTGATTCCTCTTTCGCGTATCCTTGCATCTGAATGAACACATACACACAAAATTATCTCAAAATAACTGTCTCGGCAAGTATTCTCGTAAACACAGTCGGTTATGTCTTAAGTGAACGTAAACAGTGGAGAAAGAAATCTCAAGTGCATCATTATATTGGATCCGTGCATTCGGTCTTAAAGGGGCAGCAGCCTATAAATACCTGCTGTTCCATAAGCGCCACCTGCTGTCCGAGAGTGACATTTGCGTCTCATTCACACCCAAAGGGCTACCAGCGATTTTGAAATTTTGCGAGCCCTGATAAGGTTATGCATTTGTGAATATATTCATTTTAATACTGTTCTGACCCCATATACAACTGCAATGCCTGACAGACTTATCCATTGGCCAAGCTCATGACCTCACCTTAAGCTGCTATGATGTCATTAAAGGATTCAAATTCATTATTTGACAAAATCTACAAATGAAACAACAAAAGATTCAAAAGATTATACTCTTCAACAATCAAAAATATATTGTCCCACCTTGCCTAAAACAAGTCACAGAATCATAGATAAGCAGATAATCTCACAAATATATGTATATATATTAACACCTTAAATTAGATCAGAGGAGACAAAATAGTTCAAGACCTGAAAAGAAAAGCCCACAGCAATCTAGAAGATAAAGATTAGCTTAAAGGGGTCATATGATGCGATTTAAATTTTTCCTTTCTCTTTGGAGTGTTACAAGCTCTTGGTGCATAAAGAAGATCTGTAAAGTTGCAAAGACTAAAGTCTCAAATCCAAAGAGATATTCTTTATAAAAGTTAAGAGTCAACTACGCCTACCTAAAACGGCCCGTTCTAACACGCCCCTACATGTCTATGTCACGATGTGGGAAAATTTGCATAACGCCGCCGCCGCCCAAATGTTCACGCAAACAAAGAAGGCTTAACTTTTATTCTCGCTGTAGTATTGTTGTTGCCGCCGCCGCCATGTTGTGGAGACGCTGTGTGTTTCGTTGTGAAAGCGAAACTACTTTAATATTCCTGGAATTGAATATTCCAGGTTCAATCCAAGTTAATGGATAAACTCTGTGTTACGTGCACCCAGATTATCAGTGATTATTCAGCAAAAGCCAGCTCCATAACCTCCAAGACCTCAAGACCTTTGACAGCTCCAGAGCTTTTGTTAAAACTACAGATTGTGCATTTTCATATTCCCGTCCACAGATCATAGTGGCGACGTCAAAATCAAAAGTGCATTATGGGTGTTGAACTTCTTAGCAAAAGGGAACGTCACAGCCCTTTTTCTCTAGTCATGTATCACAGATTTTAAAAATGTTTTGCATTTCTACTGCATAGACAGCCAAGTTTTATTAAAAGCCATCTTTCCAGCAGTAAATTCCCCCTTTAAGCTCAAATGACAGCATTTGTGTCATAATTATCACCAAAATAATTATATATAAAAAAACTGTTTCAACCCTTATCTTAAAAAAAATCATTGTTATGGTGTGGTCCATATCCAATTTGTGAGCAAAATAGTGTAATTTTAATAAGAATCCTCGTGAATTTTGCACAAGGGTGAAAAACGTGAATGCAGATTTTGCTCATTTTCAGGTTGGTCACATGCATTCGCTGTGCTGACCAAATAGAAAGCTGCTTGATTAGAAAGTGACTTCTGTGCGAACTGTGCTTTATACATAGCTAGGCTACTGACAACAGACAATGGACCTTTTTTGCCCCCAAAATTTAGCTATTTTGGTAAGAAACTTACAATGGAAGACAATAGGACCAATTTTAAAGCTATAATTTTGCGAAAGCACTTACATCAATTCCTCTGTTAAAACTTGTGGTTTACTTGATCAGTACTGTAAATCTATTTAAATCATAATTTTTGTAGACATTTGTTTGTTTGTGATGTTGTGCTGTCATGGGAACATTGTAAAATTGGATATAACTTAACACTTTTCACACTAAAATCATGTTAACACATATTGTGCGCATCTTGTGTTTCTCTTTTTTAAAAAAATCAGTATTTTAATGTTTACAGATTGGCCCCTTTGCTTCCATTGTAAGTGCCTCACTAAGTTTTTGCTTTTTTTTTTTTTTTAAAAAAGCAGAAATTATTTTTTGTAGTAATCAATATTATGCCACAAATGCTGTCATTTGAGCATACATGTAACTTTGACTGAACCCCAGGTATTCCTTTAAAACATGTTACTCCAAACGAAGATGATATTTATGGTTTTAAATTACAGGAGCACAATAAATCAATATAATTACGAATATTCACATTATGAATCTCTTGCAACTTCAAATAATGTTATAAACACACATACAGGACCCCTGATGCGTACCTGTGGCAGTGCGATGGAGAGTTGTCTCTGTAGCGAGTCCTTCTCGTGGCCCAGCTCTCGCAGACGTAGCTGTGCCGTGCCGAGACTCTCCTGGGTCTCTCTGAGACTCTCTAGCAGCCGCTCTCTCTCCGTCAGCATGTTCACCATCAGAGACTCCAGATTTCCAGTGCTCCCCCCCTCGTCTCCACCACGGGCCTCCCGGCCCCCATAGCCACCACCCATGCCCCCTGCACCGCCCCCCATACCCCCACCACCTCCAGCAGGAGAGGACGGGCCTCCTCCACCACCACCCCGCCCGTCCTCCGAGATGGTGGGCATCACCTCACACATCATCTTGAGGCCGTGAACAGGTGCGAGAGTTTAAGGGCGAGTGTGTGTATGTCTTGGCCCTACAAAAAGAGGAATTTGCGAGGATCACAGTGTGGGACCGTGAATCTGATGGTGTTTGCGTGCCTGAGAGACTACGGCACACAGATAAACAACTTGTCATTCATATGCGGGTGTTTAGGATGGTGCAGCGTGTGGTCTGTGGTAAGAACGTGCGCCTTAACAGTCTGCAATGTGTGTGGGAATGTGAGTATTGCAGATATGTTATATTATGCGTGCATTTGTTCTCTCTTTCTTTTCCTCTATATCCTGTCCCTCAGTTAGTGTCTGTTTGAATTCACCCTCTATTCAAGCTTTCTTGGAGGAATCTCCTAATTGCTGTGCTCTTCTTCAAGGGTGGACACGTACTGTCAGAGCTGTCTTCTTGACAATGAGTTTATTATCCACAGCTTTTCATTTATTTTTTCCTCAGCGCTCAGGTAGATTCATGAGTTGTGTTGCTATTTCCTGAATGGCTTCAAGGCTCCTGATTGGCTTAGTATGTGCTGTTCAAAATCCTTGGCTTGGGTGCGTTTGGGTGGAGCAGCAGGACGTGGTCTCAGGTGGGACAAAAGTGGCAGGAGAAAGTAGGAGGGGAAAGTCACTGGCTCGCAGGGACTGGATTGGGTAAAAGGAAGGGTGGGCATGAAGGAGAGTCTTCTACCCAGTGGGTTCGAACTTCAAGTAAAGGAGAGCTGAAGAGGAAAATAAAGGAGAGTGACATTAGCACAAATTGTCAAAGCTGGACAAGACATGAAGAAATAAAGCATTATACATCAAATCCAGTGAATTTATAGTCTCTGAGTAAACCATTTTAAAACAGCAAGTTTCCCAGTAGACTGTTTTACAATAGCACTTTTATTGACTCTTGGGATACCATCACAAAAAAAGGGAATAGGGGGACAGTACACATGGAGAAAATAATACAATAAACAAAACCAAAAAGGCTTCAGACAGAAAGAGGTGAAACACAACTGTTGTGATATCTTACTTTTGCAATTACTAATAAAACATGCTTTCAATGCAGACATTTAATGCATTAAATGTTGTAATACAAGTTGTCATAGCACTGGGATAGATAAGTGGGGAATGATCTGTGCTGTTGGGTAACTGTTGACTGTCATTTAAAGCTTTAAAACATATTGCGATTAAAGACACCAAATAAAAAACAGTAATGCTTAAAAGTAATATGCCCATCTTGACAGTGACATCATTTACATGCACATAACTTTCTGATTAAGGTTCATATTCCAGGTAAGCCTTTATTCTGAAAACAGATTTCCACATGCTCCAGAAATAGTGACATATCAGCATATCCTGAACATTTTTCTGTTTGCTTGAGCCATTTATAGTGCACCGTGCATTTTAGTCATTTTGAAGAGTAATTTAATCAACTCATGAAATATCTTTCATATCCCAACACAGGAGCTATGATTTGCGAAATATAAGTCACAAGACTCTTACAAATATAAGCCATGATTATTCTTTCAATTTTCTTTAATGTTCATTAGAAAAGAAAAAGTGTTTAATTTCTCTGAAATTTTGAGTTGTTTGTATCTGATATCACAAATTACCTTTGCTTGGACGTAGATAAAAAAGAATGTTCAGTTAAAGTCGATATTCCGAATATGACCCACAAATCTTAATAATGCAAGCATATGCTATCTAATTAAGATTTCCAGAAACCAAAACACTGGATTAATCTGGTTATGGCGATCAATGTGTTGGCATGACCCTTGCATAATCACAATATGACCAAATTCTGATTCACATCAGAATATTCCTGTGCATGTAAAAGCATCGAGTGAGAGACATGGAGTTAGCACTGAAATCACTCTGCTCTTCGACACAGGACTCAGCACTAGATGGTGGCAGACACATTGGGGAGCATCAAACTAAAAATAACATTGTAACCATCGGGTTTCCCCGTCACAGAAATCTGGGAATAGCATGAAAGAGCGTCCTGTTCCAGTGAATGTCGACACAGGAATTTGTAAGAATCAATAGAGCAGTGATTCCTCGCACAGGCCACAAATCGTGCTAAATACTCCCTGTCTTGCATGTTAACGACGTCGAGGCGAATAAACACAATGTATCAGCATCGTTTCCGCGACTGTCATGCAGAACATTCAAATCTACACCCAATTCCATTTGTTTTGTCTCTCTGCCTGCCCGTCTGTCCGTCCGTCCGTCTCTCTGGCTCCCTCCCTCTCTTTCTCCGACACACACCTATTTCAAATTCCCTTCAACACAGACCGCAGCCGTTTCCTAATAACACAACGCACAGCTTTTATTTTTCGTTCGCTTTTACGTTATATTTGCTTCTCTAAACAGGCTCTGTAAAGCACATTAGTCAAGAGGCTAATGGATGCGCATGATATACGGAAATGAAATTCATGGTGTGTAACGATCATGTAGCCGGGCAGCGCTTTTTGTGTTTCCGTGGACGCTGTCGACACGCAGTAAGGAAGAAACGGGTGGATGCTGCTGATCTTGTTTATTCCGTACTAACATGAATGGCTCGATGAAAAGAATAAAAAAATAAGCACCGCTCCGTTCGCAATTCGCCCAAACGCCGCTCAGCGTTCTCGTGTAAACTGGGCTGGATGTATGTGTTGACGTATTCCTCTGCCGCTCGCTCCACCATGCTATATGTGCCGTCTCTCTTCTGCAGATAAGCGACAGGACATGCCGTCGAAAGGAAATGATTACATTTGAACTAGTCTAACGAACAACGCATCGTATCATTTCTTCAAATGTTGCTGTTTTATTCTCTTCCTCCCATCCTTTCGCCTCGCCCCCTCCTCCCAAGTCCTCCATCCCCCTCCTCATCTCCACAGCTGGGCGATATCACAAACACAAACATGCATATCTAAGAAAATACATGCGATGCTGAAATATGCACCGCTCACCGTTGTCATCGTCGAGAGTAAACGCTAGACATCATCATAATCATCATCATTTCATCCCTGTCGACCCCATCGGAGCGCAGCGCTTTCGGGTGCCGAATTCGCCCAGTTATCAGCCTCCCCCCTTCCCTCTTCCTCACACATGTAACGACGGCACCGAGCGAGCAAACGTTACACCTATCCACAGACAACCCCAGTCTCTCTCTCCCTCTCTCTCTCTCTCTGCCCCTCCCTCTCGATGTAAAGGCGC
>NW_015666573.1:459537-464096 GCF_001515625.1 Sinocyclocheilus rhinocerous
CCTCGATGTAAAGGTGCTGGCTCTTAAAGAAACATTCACGCCTGCTTCACCACCACAGCGAGCACAAACGCGAGCTGTTGCTAGGGCTGCTATAACTGTGTGATATCATGTCTGTAAATGTACGGTCCAGCACCTTTCCTTACATAAGAGGATGAACGTGTTATTTTAAGAGCGATGCATGAGCATTCATGGGCAAAAGGTCCAAATAGTTCAGCGCTGGCTGGGTACCACCAAGAACTTCAGCAGTCGGTCCGCTCTCGCTCTCGCTCTCGCTCTCGCTCTCTCTGTGTCGCCACATCCACTCCCTCTACCGGCTGTTTTCAGTATTGCGCCTCTCAAACCATCCGCACTAGTTAACCATTATCACATCATTTTTTCAGCGTTTCATTGCATCATCACTCAAGTGCGGCTTTTATTGGGTTTTAAAATGTTAATTTGACGATAACGGTGTTTAGAGTAAAATAATATTTTGCATCTAGGCTACTCCTTTTCGAAATCCGCTAGTCCACGTAATAATTTTCTAGCAAAACTCTATGAACCAAAATGTTTATTAAAAAATCTCTATTTAAATATAGGCTACACATTTTCCAAGAACACACTTGAGTAGCCTATTACACGAGTGGTCAAATTGGTGCAAATATAAAGTGTATATTATATAAAGACTTAATGATGGTCGACGTTAAATAGCTCCGTCAGCTTTGCACAGTATGTTCCTCTAGTCTAGTGCATCTTAAATTGTCTTTTGTCACATCTAGCATAGCTAGCTAACCGTTAAACATCTTACAGACATTTTAAACAAAACACAGGATTTTAAAATTTATAATTAGGCTAGGCTATAAGCTTTCCCGTCCGATATCTGAAAGCGCACGAGTGTGCAAGGCCATTCCTTTAAAAATCGTTAATGTCTTGGACTATTTCTGTGCGTTTGTTCATATTTAGCGCACACTAACTTACTATAATAACGAACTAACTTATGTTTAGCTACTGAAACATCTGAAAATGCAGTCGAAACATTTATATTTAAAAAAGTAAAAATAGTAGCCTATTTGTAACACCACCAGCCTTACTTTGACTGCATTTGGAAAAGGTTCAAACTCTGCTCAGACACCCTATATAACTCGTTCGGTGGAGAAAACCTTTCTTCTACAAAAATGCAAATAATTTGTGATGTAGGCCATAGGCCTATAGCCTATATTTTATATCTATTCATGAGATAATCATAATAAGAAGCTTGACGTAAGAAGTATGAAGTAGTGCGTGCGCTTGAGGAAAACCAAATTACCCGCGACGCGACTTGAGCCGAGGAGCCCCTTCCAGTGGCGGAGGCCACAGACATAAATGCTGCAAACCAATAAAAAACAGACACCGGTGACTTCTCCACCAATAAACCAGGCGACAAGGAGGGCTTCTGCATTGATAAACGCCAATAAAACGGGGGGAGAGCAGGGTGGAGCTATGAGAAGGGTCCCGAAAGGGGTGACGTAATGTGTTTTTAGAGGATGATGTCATCCTTGTGCACAAGGAGAGGATTTAAAGACACAGTTGTGCCGTGGTATAACTTGCAGCTGGAGCAAGTGCTGCACAAGAACAAAGTGGGGGATGTCTGCTTTGAAAAGCCTCAGCTGATATTTCTAAGCTTTTCTACTTTTTCTAGTTTTTTTACTTCTCACTTTGAGAACCCCCAAAGCACGGCAGGACTTCATATGCCATTTTCACATACCATACCCAAATATACCAAGGTGTCAAAATTGACGTGTGTCTTAAGCATAACACTACTCTAATGCATTACAATGTGTCCGTAACTTGCATAGCTAGTACTAGCATCTCTACCCATGCACAGCTGGTCACCATGGCAACAGAGGCAACATGGTGTTTATCAGAGTGTCTTTTGGAGCTGCATCATCAGAGCCTTCCAAGCCAGTGAGCACTTAAGAAAAGAGATAAGGAGAGGACACTGCTGAGGTACACTGCGATATAACCAACCCTAGTTCTCATGGGTTCAAGAAAAGTTCACGATGAGCAGCTGGTCACAACAAAGCCTCCAATTTAAGAAACCCCTATAAGCAATATTACATTACAATAACTTGTCAATTTTTTATGGATAGTTCACCCCCACATTTACAGTTTTGTCATCATATAAAATCTGTATAACTTTATTTTCTTCTGTGGAACACAAAAGAAGATATTTTGAAGCAAGCTGGTAACCAAATAGTTTTGGTTACTATTGATTTCCATCAAATGACCAAAAAAGCGAACATTTTTCAAATTAGCTTTTATATATCACAGAACATGGAAATGATGAGTGTTTTCATTTTTTTAACTATTCCTTTAAGAGGTAAAAATAAAGGTTCTTTATTGGCATGATTCCATGAAGAACATTTAAACATTCATGGAATCTTTCAATTCCACAAAATGTTCTTTATAGGCTCTTAAAAATAAAGGTTCTTAGTATTTATGGTTCCATGAAGAACCTTTAATATCCATGGAACATTTCCAATTCACAAATGGTTCTTTATATTGGAAAAAAAGTTATTCTACACTCTTTAAAATAAAGATTCTTTATTGGCATCTATGGTTCCATGAAGAACCTTTAACATTCATGGAACATTTCCATTCCTCAAGAGGGTATTAAAATATTCTTCACACTAAAAAAATGGTTCACAGAAAGATTCTTTGGGGAAACAAACAAAAAAATGTTCCCCTTTTGGAACTTTTATATTTAATAGAGCACAGATGTCAATTTATGTGGTGCTCCAGAACCCAAACAGCAGATTCATGACCATTGTGCTTTTTTAACATTTAAACAGTTTCATAGAATTCTGTATGTTAGGTTCTTCTTGGCACACAATACCCTTGTCTCAATGTCCTGTAAATCACTCTAGAGATGACAATCACAGTGGGAGACTGTAGTCTGTCCCTGTGAACCCAGCACATTTAGTTTCTGTGTGTGTGCTTGTGGCCTGAAGTGCAGAACAGTTTGGTTCCGTCACACAATAGCAAAGTGATAACCCCAAAATCACCTGAGCATTATCAGAAAGTACATCAGGACCAACGTTTTATGCTCAGGCTGCAATCCATTGTCTGCAGTTTCACCGCTGTCAGACTGTACAGCTCAGAAAGTGATAAATACTGCGCATAATGGTGCAGAAGCAGCAGAAATGTCTCATATGTGGATATCGTGATTTAGGAGATGACAACCAAGTATGTTTGGCACAGAGCTAGTGCTGTGGGAAGTTTTATGAGCTCTTAGCTCCCTCTCCTGTCCATAAAGGCTATTGCAATATGGCCCAGATACAAACGCTGGAGGTGCTGTAGTGTTGAATAATAGTGCTGTGTTAACTGCTTGGTTGTCTCTTATCATCACTCACAGGCTGAGAAAGGACAGGCGGAGGGAAAGATCAAGGGTAGAGATGTAGGAAATGTGAATGAGAGAACGTCAAGAGAGAGTATCAAATACCTGGTTGTCCAATAAGTAATCAGCTATATTGTGCAATTCTAATGGTCGCTTTCCTTCACAAGAACCGTATACATCTGCTTTAGATCTGCTTCTGCTGAAACCACAGCACAAAAAGTTAAGGTTTTAAAGGAATAGTTCACCTAAAAATAAGAATTATGTCATCATTTACTCACCCTCATGTTGTTCCAAACATGTATGACTGATTGACTTCGGTGAAACACAAAACGTCAGCTTTGTGCACCATTCACTTTCATTGTATGGAAAAACAAAGGAGAGTAAATGATGGGAGAATTTTCTTTTCTTTTCTTTTTTTTTGGTGGACGAATCCATTAAAAAACCTGAAAAACTTCATGATAGCGGTTTATGCAGATATAGAGGGTGAGAGTGAAAAAAAGCAAAGAAATCACTGTTAGGGGTCTAACATAAGCAAATGCGAGAAACAGGATGTGGAAACCAGACAGTCAATGCTCCAGAGGCACAGTAAAATACCTACTGACTTCATAAGGGTTGGTATAAAATAAAAAAAAATAAAAAATGAGGCATTATGAAAAGTGGATGATTCAGCAGCAGTCAGCCCACTCAGTGATGCAAATGACTCGAACAGAAGCCCTCTTTCACACTATCCAAAGCAAGTACTCATTTCATCAGACTCTTCCCACAGTCTCTGAGTCATCTATCTTTCTTGGCTCTTTATTTCATTCCTCTTGTCCTCTCATCTTTTACAAGCTACAGAATTCAACAAATAATTCCTTCCTCCATTTGCTGGTTAACAGAGTTCCCTGCCCTTGTGAAACCACACCAAACTGAAGCAACCCCTGACTTTGTATGTCACAAAGGGAAATTAAATGAATTAAATGCATGAAAACAAATATGAGGGTTGGTTTTTGTTAACAGTTATTTTTGAAGTCAACATGATATCATAATTAACTTTCTTAATACACTTATTTTTGATTCATCTCACTCATTATTGTTCAGTATTACTTTAGTATTTAATTATTATTTATTAACTTTTGAATCAGTTATTATAGTATCATTGAGATACTATTATAGTTTTTATTAATATCTTACATTTATATATATATATATATATATATATATATAT